>NC_050599.1:1978329-2170829 GCF_013368585.1 Megalops cyprinoides
CCAAAGCCCTAGCTGATAACCTCCAGACCCTGAAAGTTGCAGTGTGTATGTACACACAAACACTATTTACCCCCACCGACAGCCCCAAACTCTGCCCCACAGACAGGCCTCCGTCCTCGGATCTGCAGTGGCCCGACATCACAGGGATTTCTGTGTGCGTCTGGAAAACTTTGAACATCAGAGATGAAAGTGGGAGGCCATTCAGTAACAGCACTGCTGAGAGGAGGAGCCACCCAGGATGGCCGTGGGGTTATGATTACACTGAATCTTCAGTTATCCAAGCCACCAGAGGACAGAAGAAACAATGCAGCACTTTTTAAAACACCCAAAAGGCTGAGCGAACACACTCTCCTCTTCCGAAGGCAAGCATTTCCCATGCCACTCGGCTCCTGCATACCCAGAGTTCCTCTGGCCCCAGCTGCCACTGCTAGCTGCTCTCCTGCCAGTCACAGTTCAGAATGCTGGGAAAGCTCCACCCACAACATGACACGCCTGAGGCAGCAGGTGGCTTTCATGAAGCACTACATGCACTAATGTGGAGAATGTACTAATGCAGAGAGTGTACTAATGCAGACTCTAATGCACTAATTTAGAGAGGCTCCAGTGTACTAATGCAGACTCTAATGCACTAATGTAGAGAGGCTCCAGTGTACTAATGTAGACTCTAATATACCCGTGTTGACTCGGGAATACTGACTGCAACACAAAGAAACCCACCGGACTTCGCTGAGCACCTCCCCTGATATTATTAAAGGCAATTCTGAACAAGTGGACAAAGAAAGTGTTCCAAATGTTTATAACCCGAAGGCCTCCAGCTCCCTCATCCCATCTGAGGTACTGTCTGAACGGCAGTGTAAGGCGTGGCGTAGAGCTGAAACACAGGCAGTGTAATACAGGCAGTGAAAACACAGGCAGTGAAAACACAGGCAGTGAAGCACAGGCAGGGAAAACACAGGCAGTCCCTCACCATGGAGAAGCAGAGGGAGGGCTGGCCAAGGGCAATATTTGCCCACTTTAATGAGCTCAAAGGTATGTTCCAGAAAGCACCTTTCCTTTCCTCTGCGCTCTGGTTTTCAGCACCTGTCGTTTTATGACATGCCCTCTGGAGCTGAGAGCCTGGAAGTGCTGAGAGACGCTGAGGCGGGGGGGGGCGGGGAGGGGGGGCGTGCTCCGAAACGGCCGAACAGCCTCCCCACCCACAGCTCACAGGGCTACATCACAACACCGCCCCAGACGGAAGCAAACTGCACACCTGAAACACCATGTTCAGACACTTCAACATCTGTCATGGAGGAATATACTACATACAGTGAGCACACCTGTAACTAGCACTCTGATTGGCTGCTGGCCTGATGGAGGGTTAAAGCAGGTTTATATAACTGGCTCGTTTCAAAGCTCAGACAGACACAGGGATTTCTAAGAGAGGAAAGACAGTCCTCTCCCCCATCTTTCAGACCTTCTCTGAACACTCAGAGACCGCTGCCTTCAGCAGTAGTACCTACTGTACTATACTGGAATGAAACAGAAAATACAAACCTAAAGTAGTCAGACTGAAATGAGGGTCCACCGCACTGTTCCAGCAAGTGTTTTGAGCAACACGTCCCTACAGGAGGCTGTGGTGACAGGCCCACTCTGTTAGGGAGAAACGAGGCAGAATATGAAAACCTGCACTGGACTAAGGCGATCTTTCAGCCGAAATAAGCCATGAAGATGGTATCGGCCCCGCCCTGGGATTCCTGGAAGCATTAGCTCCTCAAATGGGTCTAATCGAGCGTCTTTCAGCTGCTGGGAGCACACATTTTCTCTGACCCAAAAACAATCCCCCCCAGCACCCCGCTCCCCAGTCAACACTAGGCGTGAGCTGACTTACAGACAACTACAAAAGGCAGGACGGCCAAGCCTATCGCATTCCTACATCAAAAACCCGAGGAAAGAAAGCCTGCTTCTGCAGGAGAAAATGAAGGTTAATTAGGTGGAAAATGTAGCAGGCATTCCACGCCGTTGCAGCCCAGGCTGGCTGAAACAGAGGGGCTTTCTTCCCCGCGGGCCTCTCCGAGCCCGGGTGAGCGCGAGGGTTAATCTGCGAGCCTGCGGAGGCTTCAGCTGCAAGAACAAAGCCAGCTCACCCCTTTTAACTCCACAGATTGTTTGTTCTGATCCTTTGTTTTTTCCCTCCACGTCTTTTCCACTCCAAACCATGTTCAGGAGGATGACGGTCTGCTGGAGGCTCTGAGGGTGAGGGTCATGTGATGGTTTTCGGGGAGAAACGCAGCGCAAACCTAACCCCCTCCGCTCTGGCAACCATAAAGCTCCATTCACAACGCCTTCTCAGATAAACCTTGTAACACTTGTACCAGCGCTCTCACGTTACAAAAACATGGCAGCAACGCAACGGGAACGTTATGATAACATTAAGCGGTGGTTTGACTGCAGCTGCGGGGCCTGCTGCAGCTGTGTTTGCTCAGCCAATCAGACCTGGTTCAGATGGATTAAGATGTTGGCCGGGGGGGGAGTCCAGCTCCTGGTGCAGAAACAGTCAGGGTTACTGTTAGTGCAGCCGTTAGAGAGACCGACCTGCTCAGCAAACATGCCAAACACACACTGGCCTACAGTCCTGCTTCATAACCCTACCCCACCGCCTGCTCCCAGCTGTGTACATAAACACACACACACACACACACACATACACACGTATACACACGTATACACACACAGACGCACGTGTATACACACACACTGCAAACAGACAGACTTCGGTCTACTTGATCTTACAGATCTTTCAGTCCTGTATATTGTCCTGCATTTACACTTTTGGCACACAGACCATTACAAAGTCAGTCCCCATGTGAAGCTCACTCAGGGACCCAGCACCCTGCCTGCCGCTCCAGGCCTAAGTATGGAGTCCATACGTACAGGTTCACTCACTCTCCAGCAGTGTAGTGCGGGGTAATGACAGGATGTTTCAGCCAGCGGATGTGCTCTGGGATAATTTTACACCTTTGTGATAAAAATACAGCCATAATTACACAGCTGCCTGAAGGATGAGCACAGCCACTGGGATGGACTGGAAGCCCAGACACCGTCATCCACTGCGCAGGGTCCGGGACGGCGACCGGCCGTCCCTCTGATGAAAACACACATTCGCGCGATTCACACACCGTCCTGAAAAGCTCAGAAACAGGACAAAACCCATCACAGCCACGGTTCACGCACCTGAACCCAGAGTCCCGCACACACACGTCGGATGTGAATGGAGGTGTTGGCCTTCACTACTGCAGTGTTTGCTAAAGACAGTGACGAGCGAGATCCAGCGGGCGAAGCGGCTCCTTCCCTTTGCCAGGGCACTGAACAGGGCACTGAGGGTGGTGTTCAGGCCGAGGTATCCATGACAACGAGGTGTTACGAGGTGTAACCATGACAACGAACAGCAATGGAGAGGTCGAAGGTCATCAGAACAGAAAAATGAGAAGCAGCCACCCAACCCCAAACCCCCACCCTCTCTATTCACACAGACACTGGCCTCCTGTACTCGCATGAACTCGTAACCTCATCTCCTCCATATTTACACCTGTCCTCACTACCTTTAATCTTCATTTCCTTCACACGGTCGCATCAACTGTCCCTGCAACGTGACGCGAAGGAATAAAAATCTATTTTAAACAAGCATATTAATCTCATTAAACACGTCAATTTGTTGTCCCTTGGTGGTAATTTCATTTGAATTAGGGAGTAACTTCAGCCTCCATCTGTTCAGCCAGAGAGCAAACACCCTCCCATTGAACACCTCGCCTATATCCTTAACAAACACTCAGAGGCACAGATGCCAGTGTGGAGAGAGAGAAGAGGACAGGATTCTTTTAGAAATGTCTTTCTACAGTGAGATTTAAACTGAGAAGGCACTCAACACACTCTCAATGACTAAATGTGATGTGTATCAGTTTCGCTCACAGATAATTTAGATAAAAGTTTGTCTAGATGTCACACATTACGGCCGACTGGTGACACAAGCTGCTGATAATCTGTCCCTAACAGAATGGCTCTGGGTAACTGTGACACAAGGAAGACCAGCATGAATAACCCACTGAAAATTCCCAAAACACAAAAGCCATTACACTGATGTCACATTCAAACTGTACTCAGATCAATGTTTATCAGAGACCGTTTTTACGTTCAGTGAGCAGCAGCTCCCTGTGCCCCTGGATGCAGTGTGAACACTGTCACAGCTCTCTACGCCGTGGGGCTGACAGCACGACCGCAGGGCGATAATTAAACGACAGGCTCGGGAGATCCTTCGATTGGCCTGCAACTGGGCTGCGACCACCTCCCTACGCGGACGGGCCCCCTCTCCCCTCCTTCATGCCCCAGCGGGAGGACGGCAGCGGCGCGGGGTGGGTGCATTGTCCGCGGCAGAGAGCGCAGCGCGGATTTCAGCTCCACTGCTCTGCTCGGACACGCTCCACTGAGCAGGGAGAGCAGCTGGCAAGGTGTCCCGCACCGCGGCACTGCACCGATCGGCACAGCATCACGCCCCTTTACCGCGGCCATCATTACCGATACTGAACACCAGAGAGGGGGAAAATACCAACCATTCAATCTCCACACAGTGCCATACGCATGCTGATCAGACATCAGCTCCCGATGAAGCTGTATAACGAAGAGACCCCGGCCTCTGTAGGACGACAGCAGTAGCTTGTCCCCTGATTCAGGGCTATTTTCCGATGTGATTACACATAAATAGGGACTACACCAGAGGCCAGTGAATGAATCAGGAGGGAGGCAAAGCTGTAACACACAGCCTCCTCAGGGTCACACGAGGAGAGCTCCAACAGCAGCACTGTATGGTTTCCATGGAGCCCGAGAAGGCAGATGGAACACTCAATGTTGATTCTAACTCTCAGAGAAAAAAGAAAAACCTAAACTACACCAATAAAAACAGAAGCTTGGAATATACTGTGTGGAAACGCATTTAACTACAACCCACAAAAACCAAGCCATTTGCATCACATTTCAACCTTTAGGTTTAGGTTGCGAAGCAACATGAAAGATCATACTGTTCGCTGAGAAATAACAGTCCATCTGATACGTTGCATGCTTCTGTAAAGTACGCTCTGATGAAAGGGGGAAAGATCGATTCCCAGCAGGACGTTAAAATCTCACGGAACTCGTCCGTTCAGAGTAAACAGACTGAACGTCCTGGACAGGAGTCAAGCGGTCAGACACTGCAGTGCTATCGACGCTCCCCTGCCGGTGGCCCAACGCCAGGCCAGCGCATGCCTGTCATCACACGGTAACAGCGGCGATACCCCAGCGAGCCTTCAGCACTGACCGTGCCAGAGCTGCATTTCCGCCATCACCACATTTCAGCAGCCACCAACGGCTCCCGCTCAGTCCGAACCAAACGATAGCCAACGAGGCCGCATTCAAAAGATAACATCGGCCAAATCTCAAGGCAGACTTCCTGTGCTAAAAATACTGCTGGAGGCAGAACTCTTTTACTGCTTTCAAACTCCAAGTACATAGCTGATCAGAGTTTAAGACGTACCGGTCGGAACACATGCTTTTCGGATCTGTAACTGAACCGCCTGAGCAGGTCAGCCTGCTGGGCTTAATAAAGAGCTTTGCTGGGGTGCGGAGGACTCGGGAGTGACAGCCGGGCAGACACCACGCAGCCCAGTTTCCATGGCAGAGTAGGACCTACGCCCAATGGCACGCCTTGGCACCCCCACTGCACCACGGCATGTTTGCGCCGGCTGTCCCCCCCTCTGCAGCTCCAGAGAGTCTTTTGTTTGGGCCTCCTCCGACACCCTCAACACTCACCCCGGCTGCTGCTCCACTTCCACAACAACAAAGCCCCCCGAGGACGGGGGCATTTAAATCACTCCAAACCAGCACAGGCACAAAGAGCGGTGCTTACCGGGACAAGGAGGTGGGTTTCAGGCCCTATGAATCAGCAGACAGGCGCAGGAAAAAAAACCTGCAATAAACGTGATCTCCAAACGGCAGGGCTGTCAAGGGGCTGCATTCCTCTCCCTGGCCTCTGCACCAAAAGGTCACAGGGGTCCCCTGTCAGACCTCAGACCTCCGCTAAATGAAATGAAACCAAATGAGATGGATACCTAAGAGACGTCCCTGAATCTTGTTAAACTTGCAAGTAGATTTACGCTGGGCCTCCCCAGTGCTGGCCAACCATGTACGCTTTCAGCACGGAGCTTCATTTGGATTGAATTCCTGTTCTGCCTCTTTTTGTGTTGTCTGTATGTAAATCGTTCAGTTTTACAGCGTTTCTATAGACTGTGCCTCTCCTCACAACTACAAAGCAAACTGTGCAAGCACAAAACAACTGCCCTCTCATAAAGGTCAGTGTCACTTCTGAGAGGACAGCACTCAAAGCCTGATGCTCTGCCGTGTACAGCAGCAGTATAAATCCAGCACACAGTACAGTGGATTGCGAGACATGCATGCTGTGAAACAGAAGTCAAGCCATATAACCAGGTTAGTGAATATATAAGGTGTAAAACTGCCAGAATTGTCTGCCAGTCACTCTCTGTTTTAATAAGTAATACAATACATCAGTCACAGACGGGGAACACACTGGAAAGCCTACCCACGGTCAGCCCCAGACGTTTATACTTGGGAGTGTTACATATTTCATCTTATTATTTTTGCATCGCGAGTCATTTGTTCTACGCCCTGCAGTGACTCACCGCCTGAATCACAATATTACACTAAACTCGCCAAGAGACCAGAGACGCAGGAACCCAGGGAGAGCTGGCCGAATCACTGCACAGGCTGGGGGACAGACAGACACGGGGCTGGAGGAAAATACACATTAAGGTGGTCAGAGGAGCTTTGAAGCCTACAAAGATGACAACCAGTGGCATCTACATCACAAACCAACCCACAGTCCAGTAAGAAAGTACGGATCAGTGCACCTTCCAGCGTTCCCTGTAAAAAGGCTATCAGTCAAGTTTCTGATCCAATTCATACTACACGGTAGTGCCACTTCGCACGGGTGTTACGCAAATGGGTGGTTGCATAACCTCAGGCGATATTGACGTCCCATAATCTCCTGGGTGTCTTCACTCACTCACCCGCCGCTGCTAACGCGACCGTTAGCGGACTGCTGGACACGGCCCATAAGCAGCCGTGTGTGTAATTAACGGCCATGTTTTACAGTCTTTCACAGGCAGAGAAAGAACAGGGGACCTTTATGACGCCAACGTTTTTCATCATCTGTCTTGACCAAGCTGTTCTGCCGTTGTTGGAGCCTTGGTTCTTCAAGGGATTAACAACATTCAGGCTGAATTAATAAGTAACATGTATATATTGCTTATACCTGAATGGTGCCAAGCATGGACCAGTTTGCGCCAGATGTTGTCAACAAACAGGACTTTAAAGACTACATCAAGATTCATTCATTGCTGGTGGGAGTGGTTACTCACCATTAATATTTCTGAGTGTTAATTGCACACACATCCAGAAACAACGATGCAAAATACCCCCATGTAATTCCAAAACCTTTCAGTTTTCGCCACGGTCACTCTGTGACCCCGAGTTACACTTTTTTTGTGGTAGCTGGCGATGTAGCGAGGTTAGCGAGTAAGCGTAGCCTATCTGTCAGCTCTGACCAGCTCTGAGACCATCAGCGCTGACAATACTGTAAACGTAGAAGCTTACTTGAGAACAAAAACACGCAATAATTGCCCAGTCTAGACAAAATACAGAGTTAATTTTGAATCAGTGACTCTGGGGACATAATCCGTTTCCTCAAATGGTCGTTTCACATATCCAGAGGTCTCTGCCAAAAAAACTTTTTCTCTCCATAATTACAACCCCGAAAAGTCTAACACTGAATAATGCAGCACAGCCGAGCCGAACCGAAGCAAAACAAACCAAACTCGCAAAAGTTTTTCTAACTGTAACATCTGACAGCACAGAGCTCACATTCACAAGATGACCAGTTAAACCAATTAAAAATCGCATCAATAAAACTGTCATTTGAACACACCCGTAGCACTTTCCTCTAAGGGCGTGACCGTTCACTAAAATGGAAAATGCTTGTAACTTAGAGGTGGGAACACACTGTCTTACTAAAAAGATCGCCTCGGGTTTCCCTTAAAGTGTTTTACTATTGACGTAAAATCCCCACATGCTAATAGACCAGCCACTTAATTATTTACAATATAAAGTTACAAAAATGCACAATAATTACACACAACTGTTTACAGGTGGCTTCTGATTTCCTCTGAGCAGCTGCGCGATCCATTCATCAGTTTCAGAAACAGATGTCACGTGAACAATTCTTTTAATTGTTTTAAATGTGGAAAAAACTTCACGTCTATGAAATGATGCCGACTCCAAAACTTATTCTCTGATAAAGCTGTCTGTAGGTTCAAACAATTAGCCAAGATAACTAAAAACAATCGCCATCGAAGGTTTCTGCATCAATAGGACGGATTATTAGCTTGCTATAGATATGGTAATGTTATTGTTTGGGGAGAGACGCAACAGCTGTGGTCCTAACACAAAAAATCCCGGAGACGTGCAATCATATGCGGCGAAAGCATTTCTGACCCTGTGGATTCTCTAACAATACATTACAATAGCTGTATGAGAATGTTAGATGCAATACCAAATTAAATCAACTTTCACTGGAAAAAGTTAATGCAAGTACAATCAGGGCGAATGTTTCCTTGCGAGCAGTTAGGACTGCTGGTAAATTGCTGTTCTGGACTGGCTAGCTAACTCAGTTCGCAGCAAAATAAATGTTGTTCAGAAAACTTACCAGATGTTTTCACGTAGTTATCCTAACGATGACTCTAAAAGACGTTCGATAACGTACAGTTGAATAATTCCATCCACTTCCAAAAAGTATTGCACTTCGAGACGTCTCACTGTTATTTTAACTAAACGCAATTCTTTCTCTTATTTTGGCTCTGGATCATGCTCCACGGTGTCGCTCCAGACGACGATCGGCGCTCAACAATTTCATAAACTACTATCAACTTATTTCGCACAATTCTGCGCTTCCAGTAGCCACACCTCCATCTGACGGACATCTCTATCCACCTATCGCAAGAGCGCAGCCAGAGAGACAATTAGAATATGTATTTGGGAAAGCCAATGAGAGGAGCGTTTGGGGAGTTCCAGGGGTTAAAAAGAGCGCAGCAGCAGCGCCTGCGGTCCGGTACCGGAGGTGGATAGTAGTGGTGGGTATTGTGAGGTTAGCGTCATTTGAAGATACGGTTTCTGTTTTTAGGATCTCATAGCGCAAAGCATAAATACCTTTAATAATCTGTGTCACTTGACCATTTTTCACAAGGGAAACGATTCGGCAATCAAACTCGTGATACACTAACACCACGAATGCTTTAGGGTTTTCAGGAATCGGTTTGGAGACCCCATTGGGGTTCCAGTCAGTCCCAAACCATGACAGTGTGCGTGGCTTTAACATGGTGTAAAACTTTAACTTCCTCCTGCTGAGAACATTGGATAAATAAAAAATGGTTTATTTTCTCTAATTTGAACTAGACTGTTAATACGGCATTCAAATGAAGAGTGAATTATGCTCCGTGGAGAGAGATCAGAATTTCAGTGATTTCTGTAGTCTACAGTCCCCCGTGGGCCTTAATTAAATGTTGTGTGTTTATTTTAACAATAAGGACATATTTCTCCGGGGGGCTGGGATTTATTTGATGGAACAGGGGGATGCCATTTTAGAGCAGTTAAGCACTAACAACATTGCAACTGATTATTTCATCAAGGCTGTTTATTAGTCTGGGAAAGTTTAGCTGCTGTTAAAACTCCTTAGCTCCTAGCATTCAAGAATATTAACGGATTTGAACACTGTTATATTTGGTTTAATTGATTTACACATTTTCACCGATGGTCACCATCTTCACCTGGAATACAACAGTAGCCAGTGGCCAACATAATAATCCATGTAGATATGACATTTTAGTACATTACAGATTTGTCAAAAAAATAAACAAAAATAATGATTATTACCATTGTCCTAAAATGGCTGTGATAACAGGCCTATAAATCCACTCTTAACAGCAGATTTGGACTGTACGGCGGAAAACATTGCAGAAATGGTGTCCAGAACAGCCATAGAAAGCTAAGGATGTGGATCTTCTAAAAGTGGGCTTTGTTCACCGTCTGGCTGCTCTGAGCGGCCAGTTAGTCTGCAATTATTCCCCGTTTGGCGGTGTGTAACATCCTACCCCCACCCCCATCAAAAAAATGTCTCGGACAGATGTGGGCTGGGGATGGGAGTCACATGACACCCGTCAGCTCCGCCCCCCGTCCCCCACTCCCTCAGACCGTTTTAAGGCACCTTGTCTTATTTAAACAAGAAACAAAATCTGCAGCAGTTACATGTACAAGAATAAAAAAAAAATGTACGTACTGTATTTTAACACCAGGAGATGCTGAAGCATCTGGACAATGAAATTTAACATTTAAAGGACTTTGACTTGTCTGAATATATATTTTTAAAAGCTGATGGCGTTACTAGCTGTATCACAGGACCATAATCACACGGACACTGTCATACCAGCTAAGCATGTGTCCCTTTAATGATGTAACTGAGTGCGTGGCCTCGTACAGTGACTCCCTCACCCTCACCACTCCTGTAATCTGCCACTTTGGCCACCTTTGTGTGGAGAGCCATGGTAGTCACACTGAAGCCAGAAGAGGAACGCTGACTGGAACAGGGGCTGTGTAAGGGGCAGACTCTGAAACTGGGCTTTTGTTCAGAAGATTGTCTGCTCATTTCCAAGATGGGTCTCTCATGCTGACCACACCGTAAAGGTGCATAACCTGAATCGCCTAAGCAAATACCCAGCTGTGCAAACAGCTAAAGGGGAAAACACTAACACAAATGAGTCTAAGGGGATAAGTGTGCTCCTGAAGCGATTATACAGTAGGCTCTGGCCGTCGTCACACGCCTCTGCGCCTCCTCGCAGAGATGGGTCCTTTCACTGGGGGTAATTGCTGTGGTAATGGGGTCATGTGGTGTAGAATGGGGCAATTACACTGGAGCTTTGTCTGCTGTGGTGTAAGTGTGATGAAGCCACGTGCAAATTCTTTGCACGACTGAACATGAGAGAGCTGGGGACCGCTATTGTATCATTGTTGTTGTTGTTTCATAAACGGTGATACATCGAGAGAGAACTGGCAACGTGAACAGAGGTAACAGAACTAACAGGCTGTTCCTGCGGTCCTGGTCTGAACGTTTCGATCGAAGCTTCATTAGAACTGTTTTTAATTCCACTCCAGCTCGGAGCATGCCGCGTTCCCAAAACCCCGCTGTGGTTTGGTGCAGTCTCAGAGGCCAATCAGCTCTGACCAGTAAAAATGCTCCCTGCTGCCAGCTGGAGCCCGCCCCCGGCCCTGCAACTGGGCCGTGGCACTCTGGAACCGCCCGCAAGGCCAAAATGACCCGAAACGAAGACAGAAACACGCAGGATGTGAGCCTGCTTGATGTGTGGCCATGAAACGGACACCACTTATACGAAAAAAAAAAAAATCCTGTGGACACATTCAGTGTTCTGCCCAAAAATGTTTTGGGCATCCACTCCAGTTGTCACAACAAAGACTCTCTTTATTTTATGAAGCTTTGGTACAGCGTGATTATGGCACATGTACACTGGGAAGTTCGAAGGGACTGTCTGGAGTGAAAACTAAAAATGAGACGTGCCGGTTTGAGGTGGGAAAACGAAACCTCCACATCCTGTCTTCCTGAACTCGAGTTTCCCTGCCTCCTTTATGTATTATGACCTCATTTCTGTTTGAGCTTCAGGACAGGGTGGAAGCCATTAGCCAGGGATCTTTACGCTGTCTAGATAATCAAGAGGATGACATTTTACCTACGAGGAAAGAACCTTCTTGCCGTCATGTCCTGAGAGTTTAAACTCATTTGGGATGGCTTGTGCTTGCCACGTCTTGATCTTATGATTCTATTGAGCTCAGAGAAAAGGGAGTGCAATTCAATCAATTTTTTTTAAATAGGACCTAATAGCACACAACATGCCAAAACAAGTTAAGAATATTACATTAGGAATTAATTCATTGCAAGTCTATAAAAAGAAGGGAAGTCCCTACAACCAATTAAGACATTCTCTCCCATTATCCTGTGACCAGAGAGGCCTGATTTTAATTTGCTGAGCACCAGAAGTCCTTTACACTGTACTCTCATGCTTTTTAATGCATACAGGAAAACAACACCATTATGCCTGTCTGCGTCTAATAAAAATAATTAGCAGTAAGTCCAAGAAGGAAATGTTTTCCTCTGTCCATAAAGTGGAAACATAATCTCATGGGTATAATGTTCTGAGGCTCCGTGGTCATTATCCCATGCCTCCATCATCGATACATCATGGATACCTGAGTTTATCCCACCAGGTGTACCCTCCACCTGCGTAAAGTACCTCTTCACAGACCTACAGCCATTCCTGAGGGCAGTTGGTGTAAGCAGTGTAATTTAGGCATTTACCATTTTAACATACTGTAGTTCATAATCTGTTCCGTCCTGAGTGATTTCTGCTTAAGGGAGATGGAGTAAGCAGCAATTAGCTTGCACTTTGATGTCGCTCTGAGCATCTGATTGGTATCTGATTCGAATCCAACCCTAAAGACCGTTGAATCGCTCAAAAAGATGTACTTATATGTACTTTGAAACTACTGAGTCACAAAAGACTTACAAATTAATTACTTTAAAGGTTGCACTGAAGTGATCATCAAAGTAATGAACTCTAGTCCCATTAATTAGATGAGCTAATTAATTCCAGACAATACACTATACATAATGGGCCAGAAACAATAGACCAAAATCTTTTTAATAAGCCTGGTTTCACCCGAAAAGGATTAGACTGTATTACAGGCCATGAAGGAGCCAGCCATGGGAAGGATTTTACTGAGAGAAACATAAGAGGTGGCAATACCTCTCCATCCTGTATGGGACACCACAATGAGGTTTCAATTCAATTTTTCAAAAGGCAATAAAACAGTTTGAACATCTTACCTAGGTTCAGAAAGTATAAATTATGTGCTTTCTGTTTTTTGTTTCCTTTTTTACAGGGTAGCTTGCAGGAACTGGTATTTCTATAAATTTGCAGGAGGTTGTTACAGTGAGACTGAATACTTGGTATGTGGCACACACACACACACACACACACACATAGACTCACATGCACACACACAGGTGCACACACACACACGCACACACACACACACACACACACTCACGCAGATATCATTCATAAAACCTCAGTGTTTAGAGCAGTGAGCCTTGCAGAGGCCTGAGGGTGGGGTTCAGGTTGCGTTAGCACAATGCAGCACTGGTGTGGCTACGTCAGCAGGCCCGGGTACCACAATGCCCCCAGTGTGAGCCGTCAGTGTGAGCGGCCTGGCAGAACACCACGCCAGCCCGGCCCAGCTTCACACGCGGATAAAGCTCCTCTCGCCTGTATTTAGTTGTGAAATTAAATCTCGGCGAAGCGGTTTGCCAGGTTCATGTTTCTCATTTTCGGAGGCGTCCCCGCGGACCTGAGACGCGCGTGCGGTCAGACGGAACACTTGTGTGCATAAATCCCCCCTCCCAAAAGCCCCCCCCCCACCGGTGCGTTCGTGAGTGTGGAGGGAGTAACTCCACTGTGTGGAGTGTGGAATTACAGGAAATATACAGTAGATTCCTTTGGCAAATCGGCCTATAGGCCATGCATGTTCAGGGCTGTGGAGGGGGGTCTTTGCACACAGGGAATAGGGTTCATTTGGGCTGTTTTAAGGTTTCTCACGGGGAGTCGGGCTCGTTCGGGCTGTTTTGAGGTTTCTCACAGGGAGTCGGGCTCATTCGGGCTGTTTTGAGGTTTCTCACAGGGAATCGGGCTCATTTGGGCTGTTTTGAGGTTTCTCGCAGGGAATCGGGCTCGTTCGAGCGGTTCTGAGGTTTCTCACAGGGAATCGGGCTCTTTCGAGCGGTTCTGACAGTGCCTCTGAGCCCCGCAGGCCCGTTCTGTCCCCTCTTTGTTTGGGGTTTCACAGCACTCAGCGTGGCCTCCGTCATATCCCCCCCCGTCGCCCCAGGGTGCGGACCGCGGGCGTTGGCACAGATGTCACCTCGGCGCGTTTTCATTACCGCTGCCCCTCCGAGACTCCGAGCGCTGGCCCTCAGCGGCCCCGCCCCTCCTCCCGAGCCCCCGTTTTCAGGGTGGTGTCGAGCACTCACGCTACTTAATCTCATCGCACATGGAAATGAATTTTAGCGACCCCAGTGAACGAGAAACACAATTATCTCAGGCCGTAAGGAGAGGAGAGATGGGAGACGATGCCGTGTGTACACACAGGGGACTGAGCCGCCTGTCGGCAGTCGATATGCATGATCATTAATATTTATTCCCTTCAGTGAACTGCAGCAATGTTGACAGTAAAGATTAGGACAGGCTGCAGACTGAAGCTGGTGCAGTACAGTGGGTGTCTGGCGAGGGAGCCGGGGATTGTGGGACGGTTTTTTGTCCCTGCTGCGCTGTTAGACACGTGCCATTGTTTGCTTTCATCACAGGTTTTCGTGCCGTTTTCACCGCCGACGTCGGCAGCTGATGCCAGGGACGGGTTCGGGTTTTTTAAATGGCTGATTCTGTTCACCAAATAAGGGGCAAAACTGGTGCAGCAGTAAAATGTGATGGGTCTCTGCTGCTTGCCTTTGAACCTCCTACATCCAACCTCAGTAAGGACACTAACCTTGTTGTCACTTAACCAGTCACTTGACTGGAGGCCCAAGTTTACAACAGTAAACAGTATTTTTCCAGACAAATAGAATTATCTGGACTCACTTGACTTCACATAGTATGAAAACAAAGGATGGAATTGAGCAAGTATAGGAGCCACTCCCAGCTCCTTGTCCACTGTGACAGCTGGACTTGTTGATTTATGAAGAATTTTGACAGATTATATTCTGTACAGACACCACAAGACAAATCATCGAATGAATTTTAAAAAATGCATGGGCGTGAAGACAGGCCGACACCGTTTCCACGGTGAATTGCTTAGAGGCTTAGATTGCTTTTTTTTAAACTGCGGTCTTTTGTCAGCCGTTTTTCGGTGGCGGTCGCCCTCGGTCCGATAACGCCCCTCCGAACCGCAAGGCCTCTGCAGACTGCGTGTGACCGTCACCTGACACCAGACGGGACTGCGACTTGGTTTGGGGAGGTACTGGCAACTACTTTTCATAGATATTAGCACAATGAGTGTTTGTTCTAAACTGTTTCAAACTGCCATTTCTCACAGTTGTGGGAACGAGGGCGGTATACTCTGATATTTTCTCATCGTTGTTGGGTGTGAAATCTGGTGGTGTCGTTGGGGGGGTTTTATGTGCCACAGGATATGGCAATAATAAACCGGGGGGTTTTTATGAACTTAAAAAAATGTTTTCTCGGGGGCGTTTCACACTGCGTCTCATTAGCTGCCACCAGCAGATGTTTTATGCTCCGTGGTCTGTAATTTTCTGGTTGCATTTTTTTGTAACAGAGCGATATTGTGTGGTGATATCATAAGGGAAGGGGCCAGAGAAATGTATGAGGCATATTTAACATTCTGTGTGATGCGTTTATTTTTGAACCGTGTGCATTTGCACCGCCGGCTTGCTTCTGTGTATTTGCAGTTATGTGTTTGACTGATCCACGTGAACCCATTTCACTGACACGCATCACACAGACAGATTAGCATGGAGGAGCTACGGGATTCTGTTCGCCACAAGGATGGAACATCTGATATCAGTCAGTAGTCAGTCAAGCATGTCCACTGGTTATGTTAATGTTTGGGATCCTCTGATACATTCTGGAGTTCAGTGAGCATCCAATCGAGATGACAGAAATTACACTAACAGAAATCAGACCTTGTTGTGTAGTAATCTCACGCTAAATCACTCATCCCATTTGGTTGAGGCGACTGGTCCGTGGTTAAAGCTAATGATGTGAAATACGCCTTCAGTGGGCAGAGATCGGGATGAGTCATCCCGTTTACCGAGCGGATTGCATCGCTATGCGGCTGGCTGCGCCGCGGAGATAACGGCATTCGGCGCTGAGGCTTTCCCTGCTGTTACTGACTGAGACAAAACGCCCCGATTTTCCCCAGAGGAGCGCGCATCACGTGAAGACTGACCTTTGAAATCTACACGGCCTTTAATGTGATGTCTTTCGTGAAGATAATTTGTCCCTTTGAGGCATATTTTCAGAGTTCAGTCCAGCGGAGCAATGCCAGGTACACCTCATATTCTCATTTATGCTGACAGTATAAGACGGACTGTGGTAATTGCCTCAAAAAGGCGCCACCTTCGACGTCAGAAATCTTCATGCCACAGAAACTAGGACCAACCCTGGCCTTACCAGCCTTCCAGGATCGGACAGCGCCTCCATCGCATCATGTTTACAACACATCTGTGGCTGGGAGATTGGCAGTTTAGCTGTCAGTTTGAAAAGCTGTATACTGAAGATACAGACATATCCAATCATCTGTGTGAGCCGCTTTTCCCGTCAGCGCCGCGCATCTGCTCCCGGGCCTTTCCCGTAAACCCTCCGCCGGACCTCGCTGAAATCACGGAGCGCTCGTCCTCACGACGTTTTCACAGACACCGTTACATTCCTGTTTCATCGCTGCAGTTTTATTTTTTCAACTTCAGAAAGAACGCAGCAGCGAAAGAAGAAAAGAGCGGCGCATTTCTTCTTGGCGCAAAACACGGCTCACACCCGCAGAATTACACAGTGGTGCCACACCGCCCTCTCGTGGACAGCGGCTGAACTCGTTTCGCCGCCCCAGGGGCCAAACAAGCACCCCTCACACAGAACATACACTCAGTTACCACACCACAACGCACAACACCCTGAGAGCGGCTGACAGTGTGGAGGCTGCAGAAGAAGCTCTTGTTTGTACATTTGCTAAAGTATTTCCAACAAACAACAAAAGCAGCCATTGCCTCCTCAGGAATACTCTGCGACAGGCGCTTGGTCACCCCACGGTCTCACGCTAAAGAGTGAAACACAACTGTGTGTGACGCTACAGCGGCACATCTACAGTGATGCACAAATCCGGGACTCCCGCACGTCCCCCTGAGCCCTGATGCCACACTGCACACGGGCGTTTCACATTAAGAAAACATGCAGAAACAATCATAGTAACAATCAGCAGTCCCCTAATGGACTGCCTGTGTATTTGAGCTGGTAAAACCTAGCACAATCAGCATGACAATGACTAAGTTACACAGAGTGATCCACAGTCTGTTGTGCTTGGTGGTGTCTCCACTCTTCAGATCCTGATCTGACATATTGTGCCTTGCTCAGAACTGCCAGAACCTCACAGCTGAGGCAGACAGCTTCTGTAAAACTGTATTATGGCCTACTCACGCGCTGATGCAGCCTGACAGTAACTTTTAACAGGTTGCCAACTTCATTCTTAAAAGTCAGTTTTTACAGCAATGTCTGGCTCATGTTTAAAAGCTAACCTGTGGATCTGTAATAGAAAACCCAGTGTTTCTTTATAAGTGTGTGAGTGTGTGAGAGAACATATGTGTGTGTATGGGTAAGAGAGAGAGAGTAAGTGTCTGTGTGTGCATGTGTGTGTGCGAGTGTGCGTGTGCATGAGTGTGTGTGCGTGCATTTCTGTGTGTGTGTGTGTGCGCGCATGTGTGTGTGAGAGTGTGCGTGTGCATGAGTGTGTGTGTGCGCGCGCGCATGTGTGCTTGCGTGTGTGTGTGTGTGTGTGTGTGTGTGTGTGTGTGCATGTGTGTGTGTGAGAGTGTGCGTGTGCATGAGTGTGTGTGCACGCGCGCGTGTGTGCATGTGTGTGTACGCGTGTGTGTGTGTGCGTGTGTGTGTGCGTGCGTGTGTGTGTGTGCGCGTGTGTGTGTGTGAGAGAGTGCACTGGCAGGCCAGGACTCTCAGTGAGCCAGCAGGGTAGCCCAGCTCTTTGTGTGGCTGCGCACAAAGCCAGCAACAGATGGCTGGATTATCTGCATCTTCAGCCTCATTTTGGGTAACTTGCTCCCTCACAGTGATGGCATTATGCAGTCTGAGAGTCTGGCCAGCAGAGATGCCTTGGCTCTCTGATGCCTCTGTGTGTTTGAACACCACATAAAGAGACAGGACCCTCACTTAGGGTTTGACGTGTGGTGGCGGCTCTCGAGGTTTCTGGCCTGATGTGTCTTGGAAAAAAACCATCATTGTTTTCTTGAAAAAAAGTTCCCAGAATCAAAGGTGACCAAAACCATCTGTCATGCTAGCGATACCATATTCTTTCCAAATAAAAATAAAAATAGCCCATTATGTACTCATTATGCATGTTAAATAGTCTTCACATGTAAACCGACTGTTTTCTCACCATTTAGATCTATTGTAAAGAAGTTACTACAATGAACATTTTGGTCCATAATTTATTGCTGCATTTGAACAATAATTTTTACACTTTACTTCACGAACATAATTCTTGGGCATGTGTCATGAGAACTAACTTGAAAACAACAATACATGAAAACAATCTTTTCACCCTTTCTCCTGACCCAGACCCCGGTGACTGAGTGGGGTCCTTTCTACACTAAACAAAAGCTGCCCTACTTATTGCCTGCTGTGTTGTTCTGTTAAACACAGAAAATATTTGAAATAAGTATTAAATGTATGTTCAAAGTGCATTTAAAATTGTAAATTTAGTGCGATCTAAAATTGGACTAGTGTTGGACTTATGTTTTTCTCTAATCATTTTTGCTGTTCTTATTGTGTTTATTATTTATTAATCTCCTGCGCTCACCTTAATGAGAATATGAGTAAAAATGGAGCCCCAATTCATGTGTAAAGTTTCTCCCTGGTTCTGGGTGGTTCTGCCTCTGTGTGTAACCCGATTCAGACCCATCAGTGAAGCTGACAGCACACTACACATCTGTCTTTACTACCACAAAGACATTCTCCCAACATTAAACAACTAACACTGACTGAGTTTATATTTGCACCTCTATACCACAGCAGAGCCAGAGGCTAATACGCAATGCAATTACAGACAGCGAATTCTGAAATTTGAAATTGCTTGTGCTCTATCAGCCTGAATCAGCTAAGGCCTGGCAGGTAGGCGGCAGAAAGGAAAAAACTGATATGTAGTTACTGAGTCTATCACAGCCCACGAAAACCACAGAGCAGCACAAACTTCAACCCACAGCGCAACTCTTCCGTCTGGCCCTGTGCACACGTGCTTACTGTGGACTAACCTGCTCAATTTCCTGTGAGCAAAAAATATAGCAAATTCTGGAAAAGAAAATAAAATCCTAGAAATATTTTGATCAGACAAATAATCTTATTTAGCAAAAAAAAAAAAAAAAACAAAAAAAACAGAATGAAGGCAATATTAATTTCATCTTTTTATATTTCAGTTTCATCTGTTTTTGTTGATTGCATCACTGCAGCTCAATAAAGCGATCACAAACATTTTTGAGTGTAATACACGATAAAATATTTTTAAAATGACTTCTGTCCAACCAGCTAAAATTTGGAACTCCTCTCCCACTGTGCTCACAGCATGCAAAGGAGCTTATGTTTAAAAGAAAAACACAAAACAAATTAAAACGTAGCAGCAGCAAAGAGGACAGAAACCGCCGCTGCTGCTTTCGGGTATTCCACTGTGAGTGAATCCGCTGGAAACAGCTCCGGGGGGTCAGAACTCACTTTCCCATTTGCAGTTAAAACTCATCCGGCGCTTCAGTGCACACTCGGCCCAGTTAAACTGCACAATGGCTTTCACTGACAGCTCAGAATAAAAAGGAAATAAAATGACAGACCTACCATTGAATTCAGCGCCTGTTCACCTGCAGACGGGATTCATTCAGCACTGTGTTTCAGGAAGAGCACACCTGTCAGCTCCAGGTCCAGCCTGCAGTTTCTTAACTCATTACAGGCAATTGTGCTAAATAGTCTTTACCTACTGAGTGCTGGCTGTGTCCTCTGAGCGTGTGTGTCCCTACCTCAGGTTGCCTCCCAGCTGTGTCCTTCCTGTCCCTCTGTCCTGTGTCTACTTCCTGGGGCGAGGGGGCCTGCTTTTCCGGTAGGGGCAGCTGCTTTTCCGGTAGGGGTGGCTGGGTTTGCGACCCCCCCGGGGGTGGGGGAAATGTTGCCCCCCGCCCCACGCCACCATTCACCTGCAGCAGATTCTCCTGCTCCAGGCTGTCATCACCCTCCTGAGGCTCCCAATTACTGTTGATGGACTCTGACACCGTGGGCTGGACAGGGGAACGCACAGCCAGGGTCACTGCATGGCACTTTACCAGAGGCCTGAAATTTTACACCTGTCCTGGAATTATCTTAATGTGGAATCACTGCGTGTAACAGCCATTCCACCATTTAAACACTTCAGTGCCACTACAATGATATTAGCCAGGTCTCTAAGAGGCGCTAAAATCTACTCCAAAGTTAAACTGCATTTAGATAATAATTATATTGTAATTATACAATATTCAAATGATCGTTATGCTTCTACAGATAATTAACTCAAATTTGCGCAGCATAGTGGAAACTGAACAGCGGGATAGCGATTCATGTAAAACTGCTGTTTAAGTTTAAATGGTAGATATGCTTAGGGGCTGATATACAGACAGAACAGGACTCACACACTTACCAGTGATTTCCTAAAACTGCCCCAGTGCTGATGACTTATGAGCTGGATTTTATTTTTATCCTAAAGAGCGGCAAAGGAAATAACACTCAGAGCTGAGATGCTGATGTGCTCTTTTGGGCCTCTTGTTTCTGACGTTCTGAGTCATCACCGCAGTCAGACTGGTCCAGCAGCTTCGGCAGGGGAGAGAGCAGAGTCTGTTCATATGCAGTGGCTCTCAGCCTGGGTGGCCCCTGGCCTACTGAGCTACACCTTGCTGAAGCAGGACAGCCTCTGGTCCAGCCTCAGCACTGAACAAAGGAACAGGCAGGGCTTATATAGAACACAAAACACATGACTAGACTAACTACACACAGGTGAAAATGTTTAACTCAATTAGGCCAGGCACAGAGAAGAAGAAGGGCCCTCTGGAGGAAGATCGGGGAAGCAGCAGGCGACGGGACCCGGAAAGCAGAGATCGCCTGCTGGCTGTGCCGGTGGGGGGCGCTGGAGTCCCTGCCCAGAGCAGAGCGCACACCGGCAGACATAAAGAATGTATACAGCAATGGCTGTATGGCAGACATAAAGCATGTATAAAGCAATGGCTGTATGGCAGACATAAAGCATGTATACAGCAATGGCTGTGTGATAAGAAAGGTTTATCCTTCGTATCAGCAACTAAATTTGACCAACTTCATCATATTACTTTGCATCATTTCTTTTCAGTAGAGGTTACTGATGAAATATCATGTAATGTTTGAGAGAGAAAAAGAGAGGGAGAACTGAAAGAGAAGAAAAGAAAAAAAACCTGAAGCGAAAAAACCCCAAACTAAAATTACATGTGGTTCAGACAGAGAGCAGGATGGAGAGACAGCTGGGTTTCTGCTGGGGGCAGAATCATTGTTACAGTTACATACAACCCTACAGCTTCTCCAAGAGTGGGGCAATTAAACACGTTACATGTTATTCCTTAATGCATTGATAAGACAAAATCATTGATTTTACATTACATTATTGTCATTTGGCAAAAGCTCTCATCCAGGGCAACATACACAGTGCATTTAATAAAGTGGCATAAAAAAGTTGCATAAATAGGACACCACTAACCACACATGAGCAAGCATCAGTGCCAGACAGTGCTGAGACCACAAATGTGCCCAGATTGCCATGTCAGTGCAAAGCAATACGTACAACCGAAGGACTATACCTTTCCAAATGTAAAGCTAACACGTACTGCATGCATGCAAGTAAACCTCCACATGGCCAATTACATAAACTCTGAAATATACTTACACATATATGATTGTACATAAACAGAGCCCAATGTTACAGAGGAATACATTTTGTGGCATATTCGTGTAGACATTTTTTATTAATTGCAAAAATGATCTGCCTACAAACTTTTTTTATGAGGACTCTAAAAGGTAAAATGATAATTCACACTGGGAACAATGATGTTTTAAATGCATTTTCCTTAAAAGGGAAGAGCGGCTAATACTCTCCTGTTACCATGGTGTTTTCCTAAATTTGCTGTCTGAAACGGGAGGTGTGACATTAATGCGATTTGCCACACAGAGCTTCATGGTGTGGGGGAGAGCACTTCAGTGCTGTCGGGAATGTGGGCACTGCAGCATTAGGGAGCTCTCACAGAGAGTGTATTACTGAGATGGATCCTCCTGTACACAGCAAAGACCCAGCAAAACCCTCAGCCTGATCACCTGAAGAGAGGGCTTTAAAGCAGTCCTCTTCATCTTTCATCTGCATGCAGAACATATCACAAAGAAAGCCCGCATATTACGGAACAGTTTCTTTGGGCGCCAAAGTGGTAAAGTGAGCGCCTTAACCACTGAGCTACTCGAGACCCCCTAGATCTTGATCTATTGAAGGAAATAACTCTGTGCATGAACTGCAGGTAGCTGGAAAAGGTATCAGTGAGGGACAGAATTACGGCAGTGGTGAAAGCACCCACTGTGTTTGGGGCGCATCTAGACATACCTGTCGTCTGAACTCACAGCAACGGCTTTCTTGAGTCTAACGGACAGCCTGACATCCTGCAGGCAAACAACGAGAGATGAGCTGTGGCATAATAATGGAGATTTCTTTTGTCTTTCCCTTCTTATGGGTTGCCATGGAAATGCAGCTAACGTGAGGGGATGACAATTATGCATTTCAAAGCATAACAAAGGAGAATTATCTATGAAAGTGGCATTTGGCTGCTTAGGAACTATGTGTGTTTACTTACCTCCACTGGGTCACAGAGAGATGAAATAATTTCAATAATCAACAATCAATAATAAATAAATCTCAGTAATATCAAACTTTAGCTTTGACAGCCACATTATGCATGAGGCATATATTAAATTGCAATGTTGATCTGGAATGCTTAGCTCTTCAGGAGGTAACCATTTGTTTCAGGGATTCAACAGCAAGCAGATAGTCATTAAATGGCCTTGAAATTATTTAAAAATGTATTCTTAATCATCCTAAATGACTGTATCCTTGCAGTCTGTGACTGTGAGTGTAAGCACCCTGTCTGTTTTAGGATGTCAGAGAGCACAGACAGAGATAACCCTAGCAGCAGGTCACATGATGAAACCTACAAGGTCAACGGCCTTTTCGCACCACTGCAGCTCAGACAGGATCACACTTACTGAGGTGAACACAACATTCTCAGGGTTAAACTCCTCATGAGTCCAGCTTTCCTTAGAGCGATGTGTTCCTATAGTGTGTGCTCCTCCACAATTTACCTGGTCGCAGAAATCAATGCACTGTAATGGAAAATTACACTGCAAAAGACTGGTGCAGATAAAGACCTGCTTGTCCTAATTCTGCTCTGTTCAGTAATGCTGACAAGGCCAAGCGGTGGAGGTTTAGATGAATTGTGTGAGTGTGAGGACTTCATCCTCTCAGACACTCCCTGGCATCACAGCAATAAAGAGTGCTGGAGAGAGGAGGGAAAAGAGGAGGAGAGAGACAGGGAGGAGGAGGAGAACCCCACAAGAGAAGGAGGAGGAGGAGAACAGAGAAGGGGAGAGTGGAGCGGGGGGAGGGAGGGGGCGGAGTGCCTGATGGTGATGGAGAGAGGAGGGACAAGAGGAGGAGAAAGATGTAGAGGAGGAGGAAGAGGATGAGAGAGTGGATGAGAGGTTGAAGGTGCTGCTGTGCCCTGGCCCTTTCAGACTGTAGCACAGAGCAGAGGTGGTGCGATGGCTGCTGGTGATACTGATGCTACTGTCCCTGACTGATGTCGGTGACTGGACTGCGCACAACTGCTGACGCACCTTCAATACACCACCAACATCCCTGGGGGTTCGGCTAAAGGCAGAGACATACAGAACTGCATTGAATACGTGACTATGGTCTTTATCCAAGCTTAGAATCATGGTCCCAGGGGTCAACGCACACTAGACCATCAGGGATGAAGCTGAGGCATGGAGAACATTAGGGAAATGTGTTTACCGCTGAATAACACAATCTCAGCTGCCAGTGAACAGTGCTGTCCTTGTACAAGCAAAGTTGCTTGCAAACAAGTCTCTGTTTGAAATGGTTTGCCTTGGGCAAGGAAGCCGAAACAAGATTCTGAGTGTATCTCCACAGTTTTAGTCAAACCCTGGGGGCCATTCTCACCCTGAAAGTGTTTGCACTCATTCTGAGAGCGCAATCCAACAACAAATGACCTAGAAAATTCCATCATATTCTCTGTCAAAGGGACTGTGTTCCACACCACAGGGTAAAATAACACATTCTCATAAAAACACCAGCAATGTCTCTCCACTTTAATGCCAAATGAGACCCTTGCTTCTCAGACATAGTCACTGGTGAGACAGATCTGTAATCCTGCTGACAGACCTCCCTGGGGGTGACTTTGGTGCTGCCAATTCTATCTCAGAGAGCTGAACCACAGAAAACATTATATGTGTTCCCACTCCCACCTCTATTCATACAGGCATGTGAAGCACTGTTGTCATTTTTAAACCCTGAAAGCAGTGTGATGTGTTACGGTTAACAAGCTGCTCAACTTGTTAAGTGTAATGCATCTCTATCTGGACCAATCTCAGAGTTAGCAGCTAACAGAGTCGTAAACCATCGACCTGGAATTCCTCTGTTTAAGTGAGAATCATTCATGCCTCTTTTTTACAGCATCTGTAAGCATTCTTTGCATGAAACAGTGTGAAGTGGGTTCTGAGCTTCTCTACATACATCTCTTAGTGAAGCAATGAGCATAGGAGAATAAATGCAAGCTGCAATTACACAAGTTTAGCTGCATTTAGTCACTGAGTGGACAAACCTGATCTGACCCAAAAAGACTCCAATCACACTCCTCTGCATTCAAAGAAAACAGCACATGCACAGAAATAGCACTGTTTAAATGTCCTTCTTTTCAATGAGAACGTTTGGAGGGGTATTTTTGATATGTGTGGATGTGTGTGTGTGTGTGTGTGTGTGTGTGTGTGAGAAGAGTGCTGGGTTGCTACAGTCAATCTTACTCTACAGCCCAGTTGGAAACCTCAGCCATTTGTCCACTAACGATCAGTCAGAGTTTGTCAAAACAGAAATATAACATTTTAAGAAAGTTTGGCGTGTGTTTTCTGCCTGTATGTGGCTCTGCGGGATCAAGTCTACAGGACCTATAACTCAGACGTGAGGAGACATGCGATCAACGTCCCGAGGCCATTTCATTCTTCACACTTTGCTGAGGAGGACTTTGTCTCTCCTTTTGTATTTCCATGGCTTTCACACTGCCTACCTCTGTAGCTTTTACAGCAGTCTCCGTTATCTGGGTCGTCTCGGCCGTGGAGATCGGAGGCTTGTATTCATTTGAGGAGTACAGCTGAAAAACATAAAGATCAGCGGAAAACAAATGGATCACTCTACCTTTTGGGCCCTCTCTGCCCTCTGGCACTCTGTGACCTAGAACCAGCAGTTCCGCATCTGATGTGTTGATGCAGTTTCCATGGCGATGTTCCTCCCTGAAGTCACAGCCCACTCTCAGACCTCAGTATAAGGACAGGCATAGGGGATGCACAGTGACAGGCTCATGTCATCGATGCAGGACTCCTGAACACCATCACTCCATCAGTTAAAATGGAACAGGAGGGAGTGGAGAATCAATGTGAGGAAGTAAGCGATGCAGCACAAAAGGTCCTTAGCATCTCATAAAAACCAAGGGTCAACCAAGGTAATGATGACATTTACACTGTCCTCGCAATGACCTGAATGGCAGAGATGATTAACACTTCTACACCTTTGAGACATACACTAGCCACGGTGATGCTTTCGATTATTGGCCCTCTGGAATAAGGGACATACATGAACACACCTTTTGCTTCCCAGAAGGAAGCCACCGATCATGTTGAAATCTTATTCATGAACACAGCAGCCCCTAACAAGGATATGGAGATTCATTGTTTAGATTTATTGCTTTAACTTATCTTTATAAATATCCCACAGTGCAAGCATTCTGACACGGTCAAACGGAAACAAACTATACATGTTATACAGCACCATATGTACAACAGGCATTACATTTATTTACATCCATACAATACAAATGTATTTACATTAAATTAAAATACATCTATTTTATCTGTTTATTGTCATTAAAAACAAAGTTCAAACCAAAATGTTTGCTGTTCATCTAACATTAATCTTTAATCATACTTGACAGCCTGTAAAATGAGTAAGCACTAGTATCACTGACGGCATCCACCCCAGCATTTGTGAAGAGAATGCATTTCATACATTTAAGGTATTCATATTTATATGAACTCATATGAACACATTTTGAAGACTGCAGGCAGTACTGCGGTATTTAATAAATGAAGTGCATATGTAAGAGGGAGAGTAAGCATGGTGGATGTGTGCAAATAAACCCAGAACACTTTCAATACTCATTGCGTCATGTACACTGTTACCTAGGAACAGGGGAGATCTGTAATATCAAAAGACAAAATAATAAACCACCACTGAACACTGGTGCAGGTGAACATGATAAACCAAATTGGAAAAAAATAAATATACAAAAAAGCCACATTCTCTGACACAAAAGACATGCAAAAACACGAGATACTGCACTCTCACCGGGTCTGTTTGGCTGAGCTTGAGGTGTCTATGCAATAAATCCAATTAATGTTATGGAAATATATACGGTATAATGTGAATCACATACTTGTACATTAAAAATTTAAAAACTAAAAGGACATTTTAAAACTTTTGAGTGTTCAATGGCTCCTCAAAGGATTGCTTTTCTCCCGGGGTCCCCTGTGGACAGCCGTTCTCTGAGGACGCTGGAGGACTGCCAGAGCAGGTGGTTTTGAGAGGAAGGTCACACACCTGACAGGTGTTTCGAGGTCCAGTGGTACCAGCTAAACTCCCCTCCAAGGACAGAGGGGATGGCTAGGAGGTGCCCTTTTGGAAAAGATTTCTGGGATCATTTAAAATACATCTCAAAAATACTGTTTTTTTTTAGCTCACACTGAATTGAACCACAGGGCTACTGTGAAACCTTTGCAGTCAGTTTTTCACTTGCAGCAAATTGCCCCCCAAAAAAGAGAAAGGAAAAAAAAGGAAATGGCACAGCACTGTTCACACACTGGTCTCTGCGAAGATGCAGGCAGCAGCGACAGGTTGCTCCACACTGCCCCCCTGAGGCCGTTGCCGGTCGAAAATTTCCTGGAGCAGCAGAAAGTTGGCCTCCTTCCACTCTCTGTATTTGAGCGCGCTCAGACTGGGGTCGGCCAGCACCTGCTCGATGGTCAGCAGGTCTGCCTCTTTAGCCTGCAGTGCAGGAGACAGGGAATGTGTAATTACTCAGGAGCTACGCTGATATCTTTGCTCCAGAATCTGGAATTAGTTTACACTTTGAGCAGCAAATTCTTTATTCAGGGTTGCCAGTCAAACCAGATCTGCATCTTCCATAACATTTCAATGACACTGTAAAGACTTCAAGGATTTTTTGCTGCAGTAGTCATTTTCCCCTGAAATGTGACTACTTTGAACATGGCATTACACAGATGAAATTTTCTGACTTTTCATGACTTTTCTACAACATAAAAAATATCTCAAGGATTTTCAAGGACTCTGGAAAACCTCATTAATTCCATTTAAGATGCAAGAAAGAAGGCAAAAAAAAAATACATTTGGTCTGTCAATTTATGCCTTGCAGCTAACTGCTCAAATATCCACAGACAAACGTTGCAGATGTCTACATTTGTTGAGTAACACTGCCCTCTAGTGTCCACTTCAGAAATAATATTCCAGATCTACAGTGACCTTGCTGAACTGTAACTGAACTCACCTTTAGAGTGCTGTTCAGAGTCCTCATGAGGTGCAGCTTCTCATTGATGTTCTGGTTTTTGCAGCGCTTTATGAAGGAGCTTCTGAATTCCCTTTTGGTGGAAGGCTTGCGCTCTCCGGTGGGAGATAGGCTCGCTTCCTTTAGATGTATGTACAGTTTCTCCATTTCATCAGAAGCGGCTTCTTGACACCCTGAATTAATATTAAAAACACTGTTACTCTGTCAATGAAACATGCCACAAGTACCTCAATGAAAGATTTCATATTACACAAGACAAGGGGTCATTTTAAGACAGAATTAATGGTTATTAATGCACACATGCCATTAATAACCAATGAATAAGGCTACATTTTTTTACTGAGCAGGAACAGCATAGAGACCGATTTACTTCGGCACACAATGCCAGGGGCAGTGTGCCGCATGAATGCACAAACCCACTGCTAGACCACAGGGGGTGAAATACTGAGGGGGTCTGTTGTGTCTGAAGATGAAGCCCCCTGTGCGCCCCCTGAGGCGTGGCCATTGCAAGATGTGTGCCCTTCTCTCTGGAGAATAACGCTCCAGTCAGACAGAAGTTCCGTTCCCCTCAGCATCTGCTGTGCTTCGAGATGATGCAGTCTGAAGACCCCGGAGACCTTCTGCACGGCTGGTGAAACGCCACTCCCTGGCCTTTGCCATTCAGGAGCTGAGGGCCGCAGAGCTGGCTGCTTCTTTGACCGTTGCGCGCCAAAGCGTCGGACTTCTCCACCCTCTTCCGCCCCCAGCATCCCTGCGGCGTCTTCCCCTTCTTCCTCATGCCCTTTGAGGCAGTTTTTTGCAGTCGCATTCACTGAAACTTTCCTGCCTTTTTTGCACCCAAAGTGACAGAGAAAAACATCTAACTCACCACAGATCGGTCTGCCAGACACGATGCATCACATACGCAGATATGACACAGACAGGGTTTGTCAAGATGGACTGACTGATAATTAGGAAATGAAGAAACCATTTCATTTGTTGCAATTTTAACGCCTCTTAGCATATACAGATTGCAGGCATGTCGTGCCATTTCAGTCTTGCACTGATTGCTGAGCTCTTCAGCTGATGTGGAAAAGATCACAAGCCCGAGCCAGTTACACTCCACCAGTAAGGTTATTCTTCCCCTTCCCTGCTGCATAACCACACAGCGAACCGCAGAAACTACAGGAGTTTTTATACATTTATTTGACCTTCAGTCGGCTGAACCAAAGGATGAAAGGTAATCATTCACTAATGCGTGCAGCTCCCCAAAAACAGGAACACCAAGCCCAGCTGAAGCCCTTTGTGTCTGTTCCTGGCACTCCAGCCGCAGAAATGTGAACCGGGTGGAAAGGGACGCACAAGCACACACGATGGCACACGCCCCTCCTTTGTTTACGGGTCATCTCATGCTTCTGCCTAAACACAGCAGGAAGTGTTTCTCTGGTGAACTTCCTCTCTCTATTGTGCACGTCTGAATCACGCTTCAGATATTATGACAACATTAGACAGTTTGTATATTTCCCTTAACCACAGTCGCTTTTCAATGAGAACACCGGGTCTAGATGGGACGTTCCTGCCAGATACTTTCTAATTAGCCAGATTTAACTGGTGTCTGTGGTACCAAACAACAGTCTTACCGTCGTCCTTCGGTTCTGATGAGGGTGACGTCACCTGGTCCACCTGGTGATCCCCGCTCAGCACAATCACCGGGGGGTCCAGGGTTGACGGGGGTCTGTGGAAACCCTCGCCGGTGTGAGCTTCAGGCTGTAGGGGGTGCTCAGGGAGGTCCTGCATGCAGCACACTGTGGTCTCTGCACTCTCAGGGCAGGAGGTCATGGAAATGTTCAGCCAGGACTGGCTGTGATTGGCCAGAGGGGAGTTCTGTGATGTCACAGCGGAGACAGGGGAGGAGGCGGAGACAGGGGAGGGGGCGGAGCCTGCGGTCTCATTGGGGGAGGATGTGATGGAAGGTGAAGGGAGGCTCCCCTAATGAGAACACAATCACACACAAGTCAAAGTGAGAGAAGCGCATATATATATATATAAATATGATATATGATATATGACATAGAGATCGCTGCACGAGCACTGCACAAAATACCAAGAGAGGCCTGCTCTCCGTAGCTTGATAGCCACCGATTTGGTAATGACAGCTTCAGGACTCCATAACTGCAGTTTACATATAATGCTTGGAATCAAATGTAAATATCCATCCAGAGATCTAGAAATTATGGTAAATGTCTTCTCTCTTGTTTGAACTTCAGTGAGATTCTGCTGCTACAGAAGACTAATTTCCTGTCAATATTATTATTATTATTTCTTGCAAATGTGTGCAGTCAGTTAGCATGTCTTCCCCTCACAGGTAAGCAAAGCAAACTTCTTAATTCCATCACCTCTAAAGTTTGCACAAATGTGATGTCATCATGAATGGGCAATACAAAGCCACAAACTAATACATTCATTCGAACTGTGAAAATTAAACAAAAGTGCACCACACAGCAGCCGCACAGTCTGTATCCTTGCTAATATCCTTGGTGTGATCAGTATGTTGTGATCACTCAAAAGACAGCTGTGTAACCGTCAAGCAGCTTTGGTCAAGGTTGATTTGAATATCAAGTCCACTGACAGCCTGAGTTCTGACTCAACACAGCCTTTGCTCAGTAAACCCTGTGCCTCATATCTCCGAGCTGAAGGACACGTTTTTCTTTCTTGTCATATGAGACCTACTTTTTGCCATAGGATGGTAATTAGAACACAGACTGCACTTGTGGGCTGTGATGTGGGTTGGTGACACACTCACAGAGGCTGTGGTCGCCTGCTCCGAATTCGAAGAAACTTCCATCGACTCGGCCTCCTCATGATCGCTTGCTTCACTGTAACACTCTAGAACAAACACACACACACACACAATGCGTGCATGCATACGCACGCACACACACACGCACACATTTAAAGGCACCAATAAAGTGAGAAATATAAAATGTAACTAAGTCCTATTTGTTAAAAGGGTAGTACTGATTGGCTTAAACAAATGGCTAATTAATCAAACAAACAATAAGCCAAGCAATCGATCCTCTTCGAATGACACACCTCCAGTGTTTCCATCTGTGGCTGCATCCTGTGAGGAAACCTGCTCGGACAGTTTACTCAGCCACCTGCAGAGGACAGAGGGAAGAAGGGGAAAGCTCAAAGCACTGAGGAAGACCTTACCGAACGTTTAACCATACACAGCAGATTAATTACAGTATATGTCTCTTAGTGTCTCCTCACAAGCCCAACAGCAGCCCCGCTGAATAGGCATGACTGTATGTAAGCAGCAAACTCCTTTCATTCCCAACTACTAACACATCCATTCCCAGCATGTCCAAGACCTCTGAACCCAGCCCCCCCACCCCCGACACTCCACACCCCACACCCACACTCCCACGCCCCCACACCCCCACACCCCCACACCGCCACACCCTGCCCAGCAGTAATCTCACTTGTACATCTCCTTGCTGCTCTCTGCTGCAAAGTAAAATGCCATGATCTGGGGGTGGTGGGCCTTCATAGCACTGGAAGAGACCAGAGTTAGACAGTGAGACAGCATTACAGGAAATAACGGACAGAGCGAGACAGCGTTACAGGAAATCATGGTAAGTCAGTGAGACAGTTTGAGACTTTGAACAAACAGAGACCCAGGGTGGGAGACAAGGCAAGACTGTACGCAGTGTCTGGAAGAGGTGGAGACATGAAATCTCCAGGGCAGGAAGTCAGATGCAGACACGAAGAGCAACCGTCAGGGGAACGACAGACACCGGGGACCTGCAGCACGGGGGTCAGACTCAGGGTACATGATGGTCAGCCCGTCTGTCTCCATGGCAGTTCATCCACATAAACCACTGCAACCCAATCCTGACAGACTAAGAATAACACTTTGTGTGTTCTTTCAGTGTTCTTTGAATGTAACTCACACTAGAGAGACCAGGTTAAGAAAGAAACAGTTACAGCAATAAAGGTCCTGCTAGGCGGATTAAAGAAAGACGGTTGGTTTGTTCCTGTTTGACATCAAGGAGGATTGACAGCTCGATGCAAACTTCACGCAAGTTCACAACCCCGACGACTTCCTGTAGCAAGGAGGAAGTCTCCACACTAAGCAGCTTCACAAGATTTACTGTAAGTATTTAGTATGAGAAAAAAAACTTCAGCAAACTGCATTTTCCTCACTAGCTGATTCAGTTCAAATTTAAGGCGGTATCATTTCTAATGTAATTACCACAATGCTCACAATAATAGTATGAAAAGTCTAGTGATAAGACTGCATTATTAGAACTTTCACATTTGAATTTCACAGTTTCACAGTTGAATATAGCCATGAATGTCCAAAGTTAGAGAAAAAGTTTGTTTTTGTGAACGTCGTCATAATGCAGACCATCAGAACATGCAAAACATGCTGCTTACTGCTTCCGCTTGCACTCCACCGCCTGGTCAATCTTGAATCCTGCCAGGTTAATGTAGCCTTCTGCATTCTCAGCCTGCAGACAGTGGACACACACACACACATTAATGTTTCCTCTTTGTGGCTTCATTTCAACTAACAGGAGACCTTTTAAGGCAAAGGAGATTTATAGATACGGTTTATACTTCATAGAAAAGGATGAGAGTTTTCACTAGTGTGCTTCAGACTTTAATTCCGAGTCAAATTCGATCCCTTGTAGGCTCTGTCCCCAGCCCCTGATCTACTCCCACCACACACACACACACACACACACACACACACACACACACATCATGAAGTTGTTCTTAATATACAAAAAAACCACTAAGCCACACACAGATGCTCTGACAGGGTCAGACACCTAATCAGACAGCTGCAGTAAGTGCAAATGTCAACCTCCAACCTCCAGCTAATTTAGCCTGACTGGCAGTGTGACCGCCTGACTCACCGTCTGACCGGTGTACCAGTACAGGGACGTCTTCTTCAGCACAAACCAGTACTTCTTCCACTTGGTCCTCAGGAAGGCCTTGCCCTCCTTCTTCCTGTAGAGCCAGCCCTGACAGTCTGGCTGGCCCAGCTCCTTGACCGACACCCTCCGCCGGCTCATCCTCTCATGGCCTGTGAACAGTGTCTTGTCAGTGCTCTCCCTCTCCCTCTCTCTCTCTCTCTCTCTCACTTTCTCACTCTCTCTCCCTCTCTCTCACTCTCTCTCACTCTCTCTCACTCTCTCTCACACTCTCTCACACTCTCTCACACTCTCTCACGCTCTCTCACTCTCTCACGCTCTCTCACTCTCTCACTTTCTCACTCTCTCTCACTCTCTCTCTTGCTCTCTCTCTCAGTCTCTCTACTTTCTGCTCGTTTGATCAGAGCAGATTTGATTTTCTGTTTTCCTGGAAAAAGCCACTAAGTGACTGAAAACACACCCGTGGGAAAGCATTTTTGTCAGATGTGCCAGGAGTTTATAGATCGGCCCTGTAAAGGGCATCGGCTTCGTGCATGTGAGTACTTTCACAGCGGAAAGTCACATGTGGCTTTTCACCACTGATGTGGCGAAACCCACGGAGCCCAGTAATAGAACATTAACCATGATCCCAGCCCGATCGTTTTAGTATCAATGCACCTTTCTGTCTGATGTATAGTGTATAGTACAGTGTTTATATGTATGGTGTTTATGACACTTCATATTTACATTACATTATTGTCATTTGGCAGATCCAAAGCAACTTACACTTTTATCCATTTATACAGCTGGATAGCAATTGGGGCTTAATTTCCTTGCCCAAGGGTTCAACAGCAGTGCCCCAGCAGGGAATCAAACCAGCGACCATTTGGTTATGAGCCATGCTCCTTACCGCTACACTACACCACACTGCTGCCCAGTCATATTAAAAAAACAAATGATAGTATGATAAGACTGAGACCAGGACCAAATGAAATGAAAAGGACCATGGCTGCACATTGTTCCCGAGGCTGAGATTAGCACACAAGCACACACATGATGGTGGCTGAAAACCAGAAGCAGGTGTGCTGCAGGTGTACCTGACACACCTGACACACCTGACACACCTGACACACCACACTCCTCAGACTGCCGCAGCATTAGAGTAGTCAGAGCTGACACACCGAGCTTTGAAACCGGGGGATTCATAGTGTGTGCCACCATCTCAGTGCCTCTCCAAGCCATACGGCAATTCCCACTGGCCAGTGGATCTGCCCAATAAGCAGGACTCCAGGACTCCAGGACTCCGCCAGGACATGTAAACTCAAAGCCCACCTCCAGCAGGCCTCTCAGCTGTGCCTCTCGCCTCGGCTCGTCTCCCCTGTGTGACGTGGTGAGCATCTGCAGATGGTCTAAAAAAACCCCTCATCCTCTCACCACAGCTTGATAAGTTCCTCATTCTCCACTCGCTGGGTTCGCAGAGTTTTTGGCTTGATGGCTGCTTTTTTTTCACCATCTCTTGCTGTGTCTCCACAGGAGGCAGCTTACAGAAATCTGCTTCTTTGGCACATTGCATGACAGGTTGATTATGTTTCACTAATGACCCGTGAAGCCCAGCATTGAGGATTTCTAGCGTGCAACACCGCTCCTGTGAACACAGGTGCTCACAAGAGCAGTGACCCGGTGTGTTATTACCTGCATGTTATTACCTGTTCCGCTACTTGATCGTAGGTGTTAAGCTGATGCACATTCTGGCTTTCAGTATTAATCGCTGAGCTACTGTAAGACAGGGCTACAATCACGCTGGGTGTAAAATCCCTGAAACCAAAATTAAGAGCAAGCCAAACTCTGTAAATGTCAGGTCATCTGTGACAGACAGATAAAATGACCTGCTTTAATCTCCCATGTATACCAATCTCGGCACTGTCAAGTAATGTACTGAGTAATAGTACTGATATTGGCATATCAAAAGATTATTTTTCACAATGCTGTACTTACGCATCATTACCACTTTTGATAGCAACTACTGCAGGTTTACTTTGCAAAATGCAAAATACAAATGAATCATTCACCACCTAATTCTACACTACATTTGACAAGAACTACAGACATCAACACTAACAGTTTACATGAATATTCACACTTGAAGTTTGCCAGTGGCAGGTATTAAGAACAGCTGACATCTCCATTAACTACCTGTTCAAATTCCGAATTTTATTTAGTGACATCAGACAACCTCATGTCAAGAATATAATGTTTAAAGTATCAGGCACCTATTGATCCAACCAAAATCACCTTAACTGACTGCAGTTCTAGCGCCATAAAAATACAAAACCAACCAGCATTCAATCACACTGAAAAACGGTCCTATGACTTACCTCAGTGTCAGATCTGTTTCCTGAAAATAGTCAGTTAGCTCAGGAAAAACACACAGAATGTGACAGGACCTCATCAGGTACAGACGCCTGCATGCAGAAAGCTGCAGAGACTGCTCTCTCTGTGCTTCACACAGGGCTCTTTGCAGACTCCCACAGCCTCTAATCAGAGCTTCTCTTCACATGCACTGACATCTCGGGGCTAAAATTATAGCTGCGAGAGGAGCCGGAGTCAGCTGCACGCCGCCCGCCCGGGGGAGAGGAAGAGAAAGCCGCCCGCCTTACCCCGAGGTCTCCACCTGGACTTCCGTCTGAGGGACACCTTCAGCGAGAGAGGAGAGATTTGAAACTGGCAGGTCTAAGAGGAGAGGGTGCTGTAGGCTCAGGACGGCGAAGCTGCCACCACCACCACACTCTGCTCAGGGTGACAGCTGCCGGAATTAAAACACACAGACCTGGCCACCCCCCCGCCTCCCTCCCTCAGCCCCCCCAACACCACCAAGCATCAATTGACTGGAACATCCTGTTTCTCACCACATCTCTCCCCCAGCGGGTCTCCTCTACATGTGACAGTTTATCTTTCTCCCTCGTTTTAACAAACTCTCTCTTTCTCTCTCCCCCTCCCCCCCTCTCTCTCTACTCTTTCCCTCTCTCTATCTACCTCTCTATCCCTCTGTGAGAGCTGACTTTCTCTGCAGCAGTTAGTTAACACAAGCAGCAACAACACAGCTTGGCTCATCCTCCCCACAGATTATGAATCTTTGTAACCAGGGTTCCAGTCTCAGTTTATAATGTCATTTTCCTTCCTTACAACTTCAGTGCAGACAAACATTAATGCCGAGATTGCATTCTCACGCAGAAATGCAGTTTGTAAAGTGTTACAAACCCAAAGTTTAAATGATCTGCTTCATGCGCACTGACCACATCGCAAGCCTCACTGACCTCAGAACATGTGACCTAGGAGACCGAATTTGAATTCATTCTTGAAGGTCTGTTACAGCAATGATTTAAAGTGTGCAAAACTAGCTTATTAAATGATTCAATATCATCAGTGCAGCTGTGCCATTTTGGGAAATTTGGAAGCCAAAAAAGGAAAACCATCATAAAACCAGCCGTCACACAAATTTGCATCATAACTTCATTTTAGACTGAAAAAATCCCCAGCCTGTTCTGCAAAGAGGAGCCACGTGTACTTACAGAGTAATACCGATCAGCTGCCACAGGGGACGCCAGAGAGGCAGAGAGAACGGCCTGAGAAGACACAGGAACCACAGGTCATGAAAGCACTGCCCAAGTGAGGCTTCATGCTTCATTCAGCCCACCAACAGGACTTTGAAATCCATCCCTCGGTTTCAGCCTCCCCAAACTTTCACTTTCACAATTTGCAAGAATAGTTCATTATATGACTATAACAAAGTCCATAACAAGCATCTTCATGACTACTCCACTTTTTCTGAGAAAAGAAAAGAAAAAGAAAAAAGTCACCGTGATAATTTGGCTGAATCTGAGACTGGCTGCAGTGCGGAAGGAAGTAATATCAAATCAACGTGATGTTAAAGATGCAGCAGCAAAGATATCAGAAACCAGCACTGCATATTATCTGATAAGACTGACTTTCTTTAGATGTCAGCAGATTAAATTTACATTCCAACATGAGAGTTAACTTCAAACAAGCCAAGGGTTACTCTATGAAAAACAACAATGACCCAACGAATGTGGTTGTTAAAAGCACCAAGAATTAATAATGGCTTGTATCCACTATGTGGGCTTGGTGGACCAAACCCAATATTGTGGTTCATTTTCTGAGATGTACAGTATTTACTTTTCCTTAAAAGTTACACATCTATTTACGATTTTAACAGTCTGCAATCTCATGAGTGAAATTTCACCAGCAGACACCTCCCAGCAAACAGCACACATTTCTGTTTGCCCTCACTCAGAGACTTCCTGACTCTTAAAGCTTGTGGTGTTCTGATGATGTACTTGGTTTGATGGAAATAATGACTTGCATTAAGCACTTCCAAGTGTGGGGGTAACATGCCTAATCTTAGGCAATGCTGTCACATACTGCATGTGCTCAATTTTGAAATACATAAACCACATTTTAGCATGATGTAGGAAGGGTTTGTTTTCTTTCCCTGTGACATCACACAATTAGAGCTGATCTTTCAAATAAAACCTGGGGGCAGACAGACTGAAGGCCAAGATGACAAGCTGCTGCATCAAGCTATTCGCAAATGAGGCCACTTAGCACCTGAAAAATAATAACCAGAGAGACCATACTTAACCAGGGTCCAGTTTTTGTGTTTTGAATGTTCTTATTAGAATGTTTGCCATTTTTTGAACATTTATGTTTTGGCTCCATGCAGATTGGACCTGACCTCTTGACATCCTCTTCATATGTTGCAGTTCTACATTTCCCTACAGTTCTACATAGATTCTACAAATTTCACATGCGACCCAAGCAGCACTGGTGTCGAAACCACACAGGCCCATGGTTGGTTAGCGATGAACGCTTCCACGGAGCTTCGCAAGTTTTTAAAACCCGCACGTACACGTGTGGTCACACGCCCCTGCGATGAGCCGGGCGGTGCGGTCATCCATAGCGCACCTGTTTCCAACCTATGCAGCATATTTTTTAAAATCTTAATAGTGAACACAGAACTATACAGTATCCTATTTCGGATTTTGCAAGTAATAAATTATGTTTAAAGACAAACGTGTCTAGCCTATTTTAAACCGTACGATTCATGAGGAAAACACATTCTGGTGTAAAATATAACTTCAGAAAATACCATTTTACAAAATCTAACTCAAGAAAATACCATCTTATTTCAACAAAATGTTACATATATACGAACCAGCAGGACAAGCAGAAACCACCCCTCCGTACCAAAATAGTCCAAATTACCCAGTCATTCGACTCCCGATCACTCTTACTGCGTAATGAGCGCATGTCACACAGCGCCGCAAATTTCCGCGACACAACCTGCGTTTGTGTGAAGCGGAAAGAAACATCATTGTCTCTGAATGCAAAAATAACGTTCCTCTTTCGACTCTGAATTTCCAGTCTGCCATTAAATGAATTCTAGTGACTGCCTACACTACATGTGTACATTCAATACAGATTGGATTTAATGTGCATTTTCAGTAAATAAATATATATATATATAACCAGTAGACGTAACAATTAAGCCTGCTTTCAGCTGACAATAACTTTATTTTCTGTGTCAGCTCGCTTTTGAACCTGTAGTTAAAAAAATGTGTTTATACCTACCAGAAGCCAAGACCAGTGAGCTCGCAGTTTCCTATGCATCGCGTTCCTTGAAAAGACGAAAAGAGGACCTTGTCCCACAGACCTTTTTCTGGAGTTTCGGAGATTCAAACAGATTAAGGACGCTTTGAATCTTTTGGGGGAAATACACAAGCGAATAAACATACGCACCTTCGTTTCGATGTATTGGTAACGTTTATCAGCAAACGTAACTCTTACCGGCGCAAGCCGTCAGTTTCCTGTTACGCTGCGCGGTAATTCATTGCATTATTAGGAATTAATGCATGAATCAGTTGACTGTGTAAGGAAGAAAGCACGCATCTGTTCTTAATTTGATAAAGCAGGTAAAACTTTTCCGATTATACAAATGTGTTTCGTGCAACTCTTTCCCATCCCCAGTCACATGTCAGTGCACCCGTTGACCACCGAGCGTCGCTGTATGACCTCTATCCCGCCTCAGGAACTCACGTCACCTGTTTATTAAATACATTAAGGCAGCGGGTCACGCCGGGACAGAAACGTGGGGATCAGCTTCTGCATGAACCGCTAGTGCTGACTCTCACAGGCCTGGGGATGAAAACGGCAGAGTTAAATCAGAGTTAAATGTGAAAGTTAAATAAATCTATAATATGAGCCTCCCCTTGGACAATCTCTGGAAACAGCATTAAGGAAAGGTGTCTACAGCTGCACATACACACACACACACACACACACACACACGTGACTGTTTTGGAAGGCCTACCAGACTAATATCTCTGTTCTGTACACTCCTCACCATTAAAGAATAGCAGTAAATGGTGCTCTACTGTTCTTTTTAAACTGAATTAAAAACTCTTCTGTGCAGGCCACTTCTGTATTTTGCATTTGCCTATATTGGCATTGTGGTCTTTTATAACATGGTGGCTGAGATCTGCATGTGTGTCCCTGTTTGATTAGTGCCCGAGGCAGGGGTGGCGCACGCAGATTTGCAAGCCTGATTACGACAGATCGCTGTCATTGTGAACATGTTTGATTTTTGTCCCAGATGTGGGCTACCCCTGGCCTGTAAAACACCCCCTTATTCTCCCATGTTAAATCACACTACCCCGGGCTGTCCTCTGCCCTGCCTCAGAGAGAGAGGGCACAGGCACAGTGGAGCCCTGTCATGGGAACTCAGAAGGGAGTCTCAGGCAGGAGTCTGACCTGCGCATGGGGTCAGTGTCTCTCTCTGATCCATTCTGTGAAAGTGATTGGCACAGGACGACTGTTTTAGTACAGTAATTGGTCCTGGTCACCAAACATATTTCCTGTCTCTTGCTGTGTATTAAACATTATCTAAAAAAAATTTGAAAAGGAAGGGACCTTGGAGTGAAACGTACTATTAAAGCTGCTTAGATGTGCTGTGCAGTTTTATCTTCCTGTTCGCAGACGTGTAATTACGGCAGATTTGTGGACTGATGTGCACTGCAGCTGCTATCGAGTGATAATTATGGCAACATTAATTTCCAGACGACCTCTTTCTCCGCACTCTGAAGTTTCACATAAACTTCGACGCGTAATTTTAAGGCCAGTTTATGGGTTATGTTTGGCGAAATGATCTTCTCATGCTTGGTTGAGTGCAGACTTGTTTGGAACTTGCTGGACTTGTTTTTAATGAACTTCCATTTCTAATGACACGTCCTTTTCCCCTGAATTTCAGTGTCTCCTGTAATCATTCACCCCTCGGTGACATAAAAGTGAGACTGGCCACCAGTACGCCGCTAACTAATCTATCTGTGAGCGCGATGTGTGCTGGCTCTTAGCTGGGCCTCTGATCCCTCCTAATTGCGCAGTGGAATGTGTCTGAATCTGAACTGCACTTAAACTCCGTGGGAAAGCCTGCAACAGGCCTGCGACCGGGTCAGAAACCTTCATCCCCCTATTGCTGATCCAGGACCAGCTTACCTTACCCCAGTAGAACAGCCTACAATTGTGTGGGGAAGAAAGCAGAGCAGATCCAGGATCAATTATTGTGACTGACACATTTTCACTGGTGCACTGTAAACATGAGACCTGATATCTGGGCCTATAAAACTAGAGTGCTGTGTTATGAATAGTATTGTACATTTAAGTTATTAGACTGCAAGGAAGTATGCTATTGGCAAGCATTTTATGATCAACAGAGTAAAAATACTTCATACACAGAGCAACAGTATAGTGTAATGGAGCAGGACTTGAAGCAGAGCTTGTAATCCAGGGGTTGCAAGTTTGATTCCCTGCTGTGGCAGTGCTGTTGTACCCTTGGGAGAGTATTTAACCCAGAACTGCCTCAGTACATATCCACCTGTATAAATGTATGACATGTAAGAATTGTATGTACTATATAAGTTACTCTGGAGAAGAGTGTCTGCTAAGCAACTAAATGTAAGTGACCATTCTGCAAGTATTTAGATAAGAATTTTAAGTTGTACAGTTGATCTTTAGGATTCAATTCAATCCAATCTAACCAATCTTAATATTTCCCGGATATTACCCTATTAGAAACATATGCTTGACAGCAGACACATTCTGAAACTAAAATATGATATGATGAACCATAATTTTTTTCCAACAATCATATGTTGATAAAGAATACAAGGGGGTATTTGGGAAATCAATTGCACTTTTAATAATATACTATTTTCAACGATATTACAAAGGCAGTTGTGATACAACGCATTATTAAAGAACAGGTTTCTCAGTAAGAATATTTAATACTGTAGATCAGACTCCTGTAAGACTTTACATCGGCTATGTGGCCTCGCCCTGTGGGGCTAACAGAGGACCTCTGTCCCACGGTGTCTAAGGAGGCCAAAACCCCTGAGGTTTACAAGGCTAGTCGGCGAAAGACAGCTAAAGCAAACAACATTTCTGCAATGTTATGAGAGTTATCGTTTAGGTGTGCATATGTGTGTGTGTGTGTGTGTGTGTGTGTGTGTGTGTGTGTGTCCTATCAGTAACTGGACACTGGACTGGACTTTCCCTTGCTGCTGGTCATCTGGAATAAGGCTGGTGTAGCAGGTCTCTCAGACCAGAGTGAGGACAGAGGCAGACGACTGTGGGGATGTGTTCCCCCAGAGAGAGAGAGTTAAAGGGCTGGTAACATCTCAGTCTGTGGCAATAAGAGGACCAGGGTCAGCATCTGTAACAGTGCTGTGTAAAGGCATCCTAACTGCATAGCTTACAAGAGGCCACCACTGGCAGTGTGCATTTCAAACACCATGTAACAGAAAACAAAACAAAAATATGTCTGAAATAGAAAAACGTGAATCTGTTTTCTTTGCTTGAGGTACATTTAGCAAAAGGATGTGTTGCATGGAGAAAAAAAAATACCCAATACTTTTGCAGGTCACAACCAAAACATCTATACATGAAGCATTTCAACGAAAAAAACAAAACAAAAACAAAACATAATAACTTAATAGTCACACATTTAAGAGTTCACTCCTGGAGAAGAAGGCAAATGTTTCCTAGACCTGAATTCTTCTTCTTTTCCTTTTGAAGAAGTGTGAAGTAAGACCTGGCAGATGTGCTTCTGTACCCCTGTAATGTTCTCCACACTTGCGGACCCCCCAGAACAGCAGGTTTCTTCGCTGGCTGTTCCGCCGGCTGTTCCGCTGGCTCCCCCACGCGGGTCCGTGGGGCTGGGAAATGCTTTGGAAGGAGCTGAAATGCAGAGGGGTGTGAGGGAGTGGCCTGGGGCCTGTGTGGAGCCCTGCTGGAGGGCTCCGTTTCGCCGTGATGGGGGCACAGAGGACCGGGGGGGGCATCAGTGCGTCAGCAGCTTGAGCCGGGTGATCAGGTTGCCCAGCACAGAGGCCTCGGGGGGGTGGGGTTTGGAGGCCGGGGGTGCGGGGGCCTTTTTGGCAGAGTCCTCTGGGTAGGGGATGGTGGCGCTGTTGTGCAGGTCGATCAGGCAGCGGCTGCCCCGGATCTGCTCCGCCCCTCGGGACGCCGGCCTATAGGGCGACTGGGAGGGGGGGGCCTCCTCAGAGATGGTGGCGATGCGCTCGCTGCTCAGGTACCTGTGCGGGACGTCCTCACCTGGGGAGGGACACAAAGGTTTATAGCTGCAGCTCCTCATACGGGGACAATGCGATTCATTACTCAATATTTACTGTTTTACCTGGTAGCCATATCCAAGAACAATACAACCCGTATCACACAACTGCCCAAACAGCAACACAAGCACACGCACTGAAAACACAGATCATTACGTATGACTTCAGTATAAACAATAATCGTACACTAACTTGTTGTCAGCTATTACAGCTGTCCAACTGCAAGAACAGCGACATTTTGCTTGAGGTTTGAGGCAACTTTGAGTCACCAGGACCCAGGTGCAGTCTGAAGAGTTGAATCTTTATAAAGTGAAAATCCCCAAACGCATACGCAAGTCCAATGCTGAATCAACGTTCAACATTAAAAGTAAGAGCAATGTTCCACATTATTTGTATCATAGAGATTAAGTTTTTCTGTGCATCATCATCGTTGGCCGAAAGCCGTTGAAGTGCCTTGCAGGCCTCTGCTCACGGTACACGGAGCCGCAGACAGAAACCAAACAGCACAAACGAGGCCTTCTGCCCTGCTGACTCAGTTAGCAGCGCTACGCTAAAAACAGCCCTCTGTTTGTTCTGGGCAGCGTGCAGCAGCACTTGTGAAATGGCTAATCCGATTGTGTTCAGTTTGATTTGATTGGCTGAGCTGCTGCTGTGGTCGATACTGATAGGCTGACGCGCAGAATGCAGTACCTTTCCTTCCTTGCGTCCACGGTCTGGCGAGAGGGTCAGTCAGGCCCAGGGAGGTGTCCACTGGCATGGACAGCGGCCGAGGCTTACCTGCACACACACACAGCACACTGAGTTAAAGACTCCATTTCCCATGAAGCAATTTTACTTACACATTTGCAGAGAAGTTTCAGAGAGTTATAAGATCAGTTATGTTCAGGTGTGCTGGAGGGCAGCAGTGTAGCATAGTGGTAAGAAGCAGGGCTCGTAACCGAAAGGTTGCTGGTTCCATTCCCCATTGGGGCGCCACTGCTGTACAAGGTACTTAACCCAGAATTGTCTCAGTAAATCTCCAGCTGTATAAATGTATAGCATGTACAATTTGTAAGTCGCTCTGGATAAGAACATCTGCTAAATTACAATAATGTAATGTAATGAGGGGCATGCTCGTTTGCGTATGCGCGTGTGCATGTCTGCGCGGGTGCTGACCTCGAGACGGGGTCTGCTCTCTCATGCGCGTCTGCAGCACGTTGACCTCGATGGGGTGGATCTGCAGCTTGTTCTCGTAGTCTGCGATGGTGAAGCGTCGCCGGTTCTCCAGGTCCAGGAAGGAGTTAGGCGACTCGGAGCCTCGGGGCCTCTGAGCGATGCCTGAGCCCAGACCCGCCCTCCCGTCTCTGTCAGGAGAGGAACACGCCCACAGAGGAGCGGGAAAAATAACAGGTGAGAATCCTCACTCCACTGAAAAAGATTTATTTCAGAAAAAAAAGACATGAATCAGTAATGAAATTACATTATTAACATTACTGTCATTTAGCAGATGCTCTTTTCCACAGCAAATTAAATAAGCACTACAAATAAATAGGCACTACACCACACTGCTGCTAAATCAGTATTATACTGTTATTCGCACAGAAATAAAGTCCCCCATGAAAAAAGAGCCCCCCCCCCAGCTCTGGCTCTGTGTGTTTATTGGCCTTCACACCCAACCCCAGGACCAGAGCGGCCAGGTGGGCAGGTGGAGTGCTCACCTGGGTGTGTAGGGGACCACTGGGGGAGGGGGGATGTATAGGTCCAGGATGGCAGGCTTGTCCTTCTTGCTGGCAGAGTCTGCTGAGCTGTCCACAGACTGGGCTTTGGCCAGGCAGGGGGCGCTCTGGAGCACACAGAACCACACACACACACCTTTAGAGAGGGTCTCTGAGTCACCACTGCCAGGCACAACAATTGTGGCTCCATTTATTTAAGGATGCACTCCCACAGGCAAACAGCCACCACAAACATCAGACTGCCACTAGCAACAGGTTGCCATTTGCTATTTATAAGTGGATCACAACTACCCCCCCAAACCCTAACCACACCCTCACCACAAATACACACACACACACACACACACATGCACACACACACACACGCATGCACACACACACACACACACACACACACACACACTCACATATATATAGATACAGCCCCACCCACACCACACCCACACTCGCACACAAACACAATAACACCACAACAATTCCAGACAGGAATATGGTGAGTCAGGACATGGGTTTGTGTATCGAGGCCCTCTTATCCTAACATCAGGACTGGGTGCTCTGACTCCTCCCTAAAGCAAACAGTGCAGAATGGGCTCTTTGTGACCAGAGGCCTTATGCTTGGGGAAGGGCAGGGACTCGCCACCTGACCAGGGGTCAACAGCTGACAGCCTACATCACAGGTTCCTTCTGTTCTTAATTGGCCCCTGACCATTTCAGAGGCAGCAAGATCCCCCCACACTCTCTCACGGCGTAATGTTTCCCTGTGTGTAGGAGTACTGTACTGTAAAACCCAGATCTGGATTACTGCTCTTTCATAAATAGGCTTAATGCACAGAACAGGCTCTTAAGAATCTGATCTTTTCACAGGAGCTTTTGGGTATGATCTTGGGAGACGTGGGCGGGTTATAGCTATTATAACAGCAAGCAGAGGAGTGAGAGATGGAGAGTTCAGTGTGGATTAAATCCACTGACTGGAGGCTGGCCTACAGGAAATACCCAGCCACCAGCCTTATGTCATTGGGTGTATCTATACACACATCCTGATCCTGACGCTAGGAGTGCTTTTGTGTTAATGCAGACTGTTGTGCGTAACCATGGGCGACCTGCCCCTGTGTGACATCACAGTGTTGTTGATTGTAATGTTGTTATCGAAGGAGCACAGGGCTCTATTGTTCTCGCCCCTCCTCCTCCTCACACCCCGCCCGCCTGCCGCCTGGGTGGCCGTGCACTTGCCCCGGCTTGCAGTGCCTCTGACATCACAGGCAGCGCTTGCGAGAAAAGCGTATCTAATCAGTGCGGAAAACAGATACTGCGCTGGTGAGTAACAGCAGGTAGGAGGTGGGCGGTGACCGACACCCTACCTGCACCAGCGGCGGCTTCCAGCGCATGTTTTTCAGCGGGGCGGGCGTGAATCCTGACGTGCCCGTGGGCCTCTTCTTCAGCACCAGCACCACGCCTGCCGGGTCTGCCCTCAGCTTTGCCACCAGGTTCTTCAGCTGCCAGCCCACCTGCACCAGAGACACGCGCTCATTCTCTCTGTACACCTTCACATTCTCTCTCTATCGCATTCTCTCTGTACACCTTCACATTCTCTCTCCATCACATTCTTTCTGTACATCTTCACATTCTCTCTCCATCACATTCTTTCTGTACATCTTCACATTCTCTCTCTATCGCATTCTCTCTGTACACCTTCACATTCTCTCTCTATCACATTCTCTCTGTACACCTTCACATTCTCTCTCTATCACATTCTCTAGTACACCTAGCACAGAGCATCACAATCTCTGCATCTACCTATCACAGTGCATTATATTCTCTCCATCTGCAAATCACAGCAGATTACACTGTATTACTGTACACTGTATCTCTGTTCTTATGGCAAAAATGTTGATTACGTGTCTCTCTCTCTCTGTGTTTCCCACTGCGTTATGATGCAGTGCTACAGGAGAACCCTGTAGTCTCCGTCACTGTTTTTCATAATGGACTAACTATAAATAATCCCATGAATAATTGCCCCCTGTCTATTGTAACACATGAGGGTGGCCCAGTCTGCAGAGCCATGTGGGTATTACTGGGCCCTTGCGTGACTGATCTTAGTCTGGCTCAAGGTGAGACATGACTGGAGACACAGATCCTGGCAATTTTTGTTATCTCTTTTCATGTCTCATTTAAAGTGCAGCCCTGTGTTGAACTGTGCTATTTCAAGCTGCTTCATGTGTCAGTACTGGCGTGAGGGCTTGGTGCAGGGAGGAGGGGGCGTGGCAGAGGGTATGGGGGTGTGGCCAGGGGTGTGACTGGCAGCTGAAAGATCGGAGCCCTCACCACTGTCTGCTTGTTGACCTGGATGACCTCGTCGCCCGCGTGGATCTTGTGTGTCCTGTCTGCAGGAGACTGAGGGAGAGCGAGAGAGAGAGAGAGAGAGAAGGTGAGCTGCCGGTTCACTGAACACACTGTACCCACAGTGCTCAGCAGACGAGCCAATCACATCATTTATCTCACGGTCAATCAACCTTCCTGATGGACATATTACAGACCTCCTTTTTGACCTCACACACATACTGTGCCTCAGAGACACTGCAGCGCTGCTCTGGCTACCGGTGTTATTGGGTAAAACACCATGTCTGTGGGCATATCAGCAGAGTCTAATCTAAGCTCTCAGTACATGATCTTCAGGGTTGTTACAGCTACCACTGCTACACAGTACAGCTCCTCTTCACACACTTCATGGGTTCTCATTTGAACATAATCCCATAACGGGATGTTGTGCCCAGGTGAGTAAGTGACTAAAAAAAACTTGTGAGGGCGGATTGCAAAAATGGAGCAAAAACAACAAAATGTGCCGCCAAAAATGATGACCAAACAGTTCCAGACAGGATACGCTTAAAGCCTTATTTAGGAAACAAGCGAAACATGCCTCTTCAGAGACAGCGCTTCACACAACAGGAATGTCAAATGTGGACTGATTAATGAGAGATGGGCATCAGGACCATCAGAGCAGAGTGTCTGTGGTTCTGTTTCAGATTTTGTCTGTTTTCAGTTGGGGCTGGGTCTGTTGTGGGAGTCAGACTCACGTTTTCTGTGGTGCCGGTGATGATGTGAAGGCCGTCATAGGTGGACTTGATATACATGCCCTGCAAAGCGAGAGGAAGATGAAGATGGAGACGAAGCTGTAACTCTGGCAGGGTCTCGGGGTCTTCACTGAGGCTGCCTCCTACACAGCCCCCACGAAGCCCATGAGATCTCCATGTCCACTCTGCTTTTTAAAGAGATCCTCACACTGCTACTTCCAAGGAAACAAACTCAGGAAGACTCACTTAGCCTGAGGTTAATTTTCAAACACTTAATTTTCACTTTGACGTCTAAAGGGAATTTCAACGGCAATCCAAGTCCCGTTTATATGTTAACTGCCGAAGACAAAGTTAAACACTGATAATAAAACAGAAGTCTAGCAAGGGGATTCGTCATAATTTATTTAAAAGCCAAGGCGTATGCAGCTGTGTTTATTTACTGTAATCCCTGCTAATTTACTTTAGCAACGTTCAGGTAAAGTCAGCATTAAGGGAGGGGTCCTGTCTCACCAGTCCCTCCCCAGGCTTGACGTCTGTGATGTGCACCTCCTCCAGGCAGGCCGGCTGGGTCATCATGGGGTCAGAGGTCGTCCTCACCGTCTGGTCACAGATGTCACTCAAAACCTTTGACTGACACGAACAGAGCGGCTGCTTAGTGAACGGCCGAGGCCACGGAACGCAGAGGAGTCAGCAGCTGCGTTCTGTGAAAAACAACTTTCCCCAGGATTTCTACAGCTATTACACACTTCAGAATAATTGCCGTCATTACGCAGTGACTCATTTTTAATGCTGGCTGCTTTCTGCTCAGTGTTTCTGATGTTTGTACTCTGGCACCTCCATGGGAGACTGGCATGCCTTCCCCCACTGACAGGCGGGTTTTTTTTTTTTCTTGCAGGGTTTAAAAACACAATCGCATTCTGCTGTCACGCATGGTCTTCTCCACCGCGTCTGCCACAATGTTTCTCTGCAGCATGATCACCTGCTACCACATTACAGTCCACTCATCAGCCTCACAGACCGACTGACTGACCCCGCCCTAACACCCTGGGGTGAGCCACTCTGGCGCAGGAGCAGACACCTTTAATGAACTGTGATGGGAGAACACTTAGTACAGTGAAGAGGCCGCTGCTGAGGGATCTGTGTTCACTCTAAACCAGGCAAAGCCTGAATCAGTGACTGTTGTAGTTTCATGGCCCAGGGTTCAGTACCCTGAGGTCAGGGGGGTTTAGGTCACCAGCGTATCACCATTTACAGGACACAGATAAGACCTTCAGCAGGACAGGAGCACAGAGGGTAAGACTGACATGGCAACGGTTGATTACATAGAACTGCATGCAACCACAGCCGTGCCAAGTGAAATGCAGATTATTAGAGACGTCTGAAAATCAGAGTCAGCAAGCAAGAGAGAGAGAGAAAAAGAGAGACAGAGGGAGAGAGAGAGAGAGAGAGAGAGAAAGACAGAGAGAGAGAGAGAGAGAGAGAGAGAGACAGAGAGAAAGAGAGAGAGAGACACACAGAGAAAGACAGAGAGGGAAAGAGAGAGAGAGACAGAGAGAGAGGGAGAGAGAGAGACAGAGAGAGAGAAAAACACAGAGATAGACACAGAGAGAGACAGAAAAGCTGAGAGGGAGGAGGTCCCATGTCAGGGCCTGAAGCCTGGTTAGTGTCACACACAGGAAACAGCTATTATTCTCTGTCTGTGTGTGTGTGGGGGCGGGCATATTTAACTGCCAAACAGTCCACTTTATTAACTCAGAAACAGTGATGAGCCTGCTTGTGCAAAGATTGCTTGCATCTCTTTATTTCTGATGGCAAACCGTTTTCTTTTTGTAAACCAGTTGAGCTGTTTGATTTTTTTTTTTTTGAGGTGAACAAGATACTTACAACTTCAAGGATCTTTTCTTCCATTTCATAAACCGTACAATCCTGCAACGAAGGCAGAAAACATGTGGCCATGAGTCACACATGTCTAAAATCTCAAAACATATAATGAAATACAGTGAAAAATTATGAAAAACCCCCTAAACACTAGTGTTTGATTAATACTGTGGAATGAACTTTCTGGAAATGGAACCCGGGGGAATGGAACTGTCCCTCAAATAAACAGCTTGGTGATATTGGGGATATGTAAATTACACGTCCATGTAAACAGGGTGACATGTTAATGACAGAGTGTGGCATAGAGCGACACATAACCACAGAGGCCAGCACAACCGAGAGGATTTCTCTCCATCTCCCTGTCCCTCCGTCTCCTTCTCCATCTCCCTGTCCCTCCATCTCTCTCTCTCCATCTCCCTGTCCCTCCATCTCCCTCTCCATCTCCCTGTCCCTCCATCTCTCTCTCTCCATCTCCCTGTCCCTCCATCTCTCTCTCCATCTCCCTGTCTCTCCCTCTCTCTGTCGCTGTGGGAGTTCACTGCTCTGGCACAGCTCAGGACCAGAGGAAGGTCCTCCATCTCCTACTGTGAAACCAGCTGCTGGAATTCACACAGGTGCGATCCTGCAGGTTCTCAGCTCAGCGTAGTGTTAGGCCCAGCCACTGCAGTGACACAATGTCTGGAGTAGAAGCCAAATGCAAACTGTGGCTGTAAACACTCACATGGAGAAATCAAATGATGTTCTCTACAAAATGAAAAACATTCCTCAGATGTGACAGAGAACAGTTTTTGTAAATGAATGTATTGTTTTTTTTGTAAGTGAATGTATCGTAGTTCATTTTAATTTAAGCGCTCATAAGTTACGAACAGAGAGGCCGCCGCACTCGCCCTCGGAATTCCAGCATCGCTGTGACGAGTGAGCCAGACGTGTAAGGACCGGAAGAGTCGCCACGGCAGGCCGTGGCGGTCGTGTGGTGCCATATCTCATCTCGACCAAATGCAGCTTTTGTTGGCGTTTGTGAATCGGTCAGCTTGGACAAAGCTGGGTGGGATTGGGGGGGTGCACGACCCGCCACGCTCGTATCTCCTTGCCTTGCACATTCCACGGCCCCAAGAGTGAGGAGTGTGTCTCTGTGGAGATAAACTTAGCGTGCCGCGCCATTGTTCCGGCTGAACTGGTAAGATTCGCAGGATTATCTTGGAAAGCCGTGGTGCCCAAACAGTGCTATGTACACAGACAGTTACGCTGAGGACGTCTGAATGAAGCTGTTTAAAAAAAGCTCCTCATTGCGCCCGCTTTTTAAAGCAGCGCACAGCCCACAGCATGTCCTCATCCGCTCCTCATTTCATAACGGTGTGCATTTAGCAAACACCAGATTATAACCATTATTATTATTTATTATTATATCATTTCTCTGGATACAGCATCTTCACATGTAGTGCACAAAAATTACAAAAAACAAGAGAGGGATGTGTTTTCACTTTCATTATGTGGAATTTTTACACTCTATCCCTACCCTAACAAACCATTTTTCATTAAGAAGTATGAGCTCCTGTGGAATCATACTTCAGACACAATATCTCATTCTCCTGCATTAGGAATTAATTTTAAGGGCATTTCTCTAAGTGCATTACATCAGCCCAAATCACTTAAACAGACTGTGCGGGGTAAGGCGACGGTACTACACGAAATTCAACACGACATGTCTGTGAGATTATTATACCACAGAAGAACTATTCCAGAGCAGAGCCGACACCACTGAAGTCTCCATAGCTGTGTCAGTGTCATTACAGCCTGTTTGGTATGATGTACAGTGGAATATGATTCACACTGGGATTTACACAGGCTACAGAGGGCAAGGAGAGAGGTGGCATACCTCACTCCCTTTCCTCGTGGTCCTTGTGCAAATGTGTGTAGGGAACACAGCCTTGTGCACAGCCAGAATATTCACCATCGTTCACCAGAACAGTGGACATGTGATGAGCCCCTTTCCTCATAATGACCATTTTTTTCCCAGTAAAACGTACACTTACATTGTTTTTTGATCACTCATGCAAGAACGCTTGAAAAACCATAAATGCATCAGATCTGTGGTCTGCCAAACCTTGATTACCCCACTTTTGCAGAACCTGCCCTGTTGCGAAAATGCGTTTTCACCAACAAACAATGCCTACACTGTAGCCTCACGCCATAGTGACGTCATTAACCTAACCTTTAAATCTTACTGTGATATTGTTTCACAAGGGTTTCCTCTGAACCACTGCTCCATCACACACACATCAGCTGACTACAGCTTCACTTTCTGGGCTTCAGGCACAGGTTTACAGCAGCTTTTGTAACCTTAAACAAAGTACCTTACATCAATTTATCTGGTAAAAATATCAACATTTAAGAAAAAGTTCTACGTTAACTATAAAATTAACAACTGCTCTGTATATGACCCTGGATAGGCTGACCTCTAGACAACAGGTACATCAAACAGCAAACCTGTACCAAGGCTCTGCTTCTACCTTAGGAACCCTTCTTCAGTCTGCTGGTTGACATCTCTATATATTAGAGACGTGGCTAACATGCACAACATTCACACAACATTGTTAAGATTTGTGCATTTGACAAATACAACACCACAACATTAGCGTTCTTAAACTGGCACAAAGAGCAAGGATGACTGTAACAAAGCAAAACCAAGAGGTCCGAAAGCTACGGCGATATAAAGCTGGGGCATAATGTATGCTCTACCCTGGTGTACTTCTGTACAGGAAGCGCCCACAATCCAGGCCCTAATTTTGTGCAAATCTTGCAGAAGAGAGACTGGAAGCAGTTTATCAGGAAACAATGCACTGGAATGTTGGCCGGGCCGTTGTTTTTAAGATGATCAGAGGCTTTTTGAAACGGTAACCTTCGAGGGTCAGGCTGCTGTGTTAAACACATACAGTACTGTCTCCTCATCAGCGCAGGTGGAAAACCAGAGCTTTCTCTGCACTCAGAACAAGAGCAATCCTGATTCAGGTGGGTGAGGCGTCTAGATTGTGGTAAATGAGCTTTGGGAGAGTCTACCCAGAGTGGAAAAAGTATTAAGAAGGATTGAGGAGGGGGGTGGGGGTGGGGTGGGGGGTGGAAAGGGGGGGTGGTAGGCAGGGGATTAGACTGCAGGTTGGGAAAAAGGGAAGGAAAAAGGGAGGGCTTGCAGACCTGCTGCACTGTGGTTGTCAGCTCCAGGCACAGCTGAATGATTTTGTTCTTGGTGGCGGTGAAGTCGCTAATCCCGGTCAGAGGAGTCCTGAAACGACAGAGGGGACAGAGAGAGGCCCATGGGGCACGTTAGCCAATAGGCGCATGACCTGACACATTATCAGACACAGGACAGGGGATCAGCTCAGCATGGGAAAGAGGCATCAAAGACAATTCAACAGCCGTGAGCAGAGACACACACCAGCTCCACTGGAATTCAGCACCGCCACACAGAATCTATAGAAAGAGTCCGCTGCACAGCGGTTACAGGGAGATCCCGCTGCCTGCGTCTGCCTGAGATATTGCCATAGTTATCGGGAGTATTGTTGAGTCAGAGATCACCTTTGGTACCCTTCCTCCAGATTAGATATGTCTAAATATTTTGCAACGTGCAAAGACAGATAAGATTATGCTTTATGTGGACACCAACAACAAAGAGAGAGCTCATCAGTATTATGCGTTATTATTTGTCTGCAAAGTTGTCTGTTTCCATTTACAGATTGTGAAGTTGCGAATGACACTGGAAGGACAGAAGATACGACTTAAATGTTGAGCAGCAGCCAAATCCAGCAAATCTCATGACGCACCGAAATAAAAGAGTGAGGTTTTTTTCTCTACACTTCCGCTCTCTTGGGCTCTCTTTGCCTCTGTTTGAGTTCTGTCTGCTAAACAGTGCCTACACTGCCTCACTCAGAAAAGCTTCTGGAAGTTTGACTAGACAGTGAAACTGAATTTCAGGAAACAGAGCAGACAGTATTCAGTTTCAATTCTCTGTCACTGAAAAACTACTTTGGGGAGGGGAAGAATCCTCAGTACAGGAATATCTGAGTGAAGACACAATAAAACAGGAAAGCTCTGGAGGCACAGATCCACAAATGTCCCCCACGGAGTGCCTCTCTGTGACCGTCTCCCCACGTCTGGCAGATTTCAAATCACAAGACCCCCGAACAGCTACACCCCCCCCCCCCCCAACAGAGGCCTGGACCACTGAACAGCAACACTGAGGGGAACCATGTTTAATACATTCAGAGGCACTTAATGTGGGTTAGAGGCTGCGAGAGACTGTGGGTTTCACTGCGAGAATCACTGACAAAATAACAAGAAATAATAACCATTTATTATGACATATGCAAGACATGCTGTGAGGATATGTTTCAGGAAAGTGGCAGAGAAATTATATGATGGGCAATATGAAAATGAGGATGATGATGATGATGATTATTATTATTATTATTGCCACCAAAACCTTCAGGACAAAGCAAAAGTCTATATAACCTGCTCCTCATAGATGACTGCTGAGAATAATGAAATCACATTAACAGACATCATTTTTAAAGGGGCGTGGGTCGTACCTGTCCAGCCAGGCCAGTAGGCTCTTGGCTGCCCCGATCAGCTCCACCACGCAGGTGAGGAACTGGTTGGGGGGCTTGTTGGACGTCCCGCTGTCGTAGGATGGGTTCTTCCTACGTTCCCACGCACAGTTGTGGAGGTTTTTGGACGACGCCCGCATCTGCGCCACCAGGCTCTTCAGGTTGTCCGTCTCCACGCCGTAGTTCTGTGGGAATAAAGGCGAGCACGGTGAGTCTTTAACAGCAGTCACGCCAAGCGGGCAGCCGCCGGCGGCACGCACAGCCATCACAGTGACATCACTACCATTTTCCCCCGGGGTCTGGCCCTTATCAGCGCGATTCCATTAGGAACTGCATCCAGCATTTTAAAACAAACACTGGGCCTTAATTGTAATCTGCCGTGACGCATCAGATTAGAGACATTAAGGTCGCTCTCACGACCTCGCCACTATAAATTTCCCCTGCATTCCAGCGGGCCAGGCCGTGACCACCGCCGGGTTACAGCAAACATTCCTCCATCTCTCACTCTCTCTCCCTGCACAAATACATGTGACATAACTTACTTCAGTCATATATATATATATATATATATATATATATATATATATATATATAAATACAATAATTACTCCTGTCATCAGTGTAATTTTATGAATATTTATTATGGTAATACTAACACTAATTACACACATTTTTTAATATACAATGGCATATAATGTGAAATACATTGTGAGTGCATGTATGAAGTATATTATGATAATGCTAGTACTAATTGCACACATTTTGAATATATACAGTTATATATAATTGCATGCATGCCGCTGTGCACATTGTGAGAGCTGCGTTCTGTGTCTCCTGCCTCCCCTGTCTGTCAGCCCACAGATTTTTGGGTGGTTGGGGGGGGCTGGGGGGTAAAAAGAGGCCCCTTAAACCTCCGTGGCGGAGTTCTCGATTCCATCTCTCGAAAGAGCACCGTCAGAGGAGGGCATAGGGGGGGCGGGTCAGTTTATCATGTCACCTATCTTTGGAGGCCGAGTCAGCAGGGAGGCTTTATGCGTTTGGCCTATTTACGACCTCACCCTACCAATCACAGCCGATGCCAAGGAGGGGATCTGAGGTATTAACGTCAGGGGAAGAATACGTTTGTGCAGACCTGGGCCGGGAACTGTCCTGACAAACCAGAGTACTGTAGAGCATTCAGACGCACTCAAGAGAGAGCATACAGTGCAGGCATTTCTGGCCCAGGCTATGGAATATGTCAGGAAATACAGCACTCTGAAGCAAATCCCCCCAAGGGGCCTTTTTCTCTTTACTGTGAGCACTGAAAATCAGTGGCGTAACGTGCAAGCACTCAGACACCAGCAATACGATACGTGTGTCAAAGCAGCGCTGTACATCAGACCATTACTGGGACACATCTGAGGTGATGAGAGTAAACTCCTGGCACATTCGTTTCCAGATCAGTCATTTGTCCGGCCGACACTGGGGATGGGCCCCCGATACAGAGAGGGAGAGGTGCAGTTAATACTTCAGTGACAGCCCCGCTGGCAGTCATCAGGAGGTGTTTAGGATCAAACGCTGGCCCTCCTCGATCACAGGCAGGATAATCAGACACAGACACGCTCTGCTAGCCACACACACTGCTCACCACTCCCCTGCTTAGCAGCGCCTGCTATTTAAAACCCTAAAACCCGAGAGCGTCTACAGAGAGAGAGGGAGAGGGAGAGGGAGGCGGAGGGGGAGAGACAGACAGACAGACAGAGGGGCACATCAAAGCTTGTGGGGCGATCGTTCAGATGAACGAGGTGTCAGGTCCATTTCCTAAAGTACGTTCCATTTTCTGATGAGAGGCTCACGCTTCCTCTCCACAGGAAGCAGGAAGTGGGGACCGCATCAGCTGACCCTGCCCGATGGGAAGAGCAGGAATGAAGCCGTGATGGGCACCTGTTTCCTGCTGTTCAGGAGGTGCAGAGCAACTCCAAGAGAAGTGCCAGGGAGAGCCCCGCATCACACCTCACTGTTTCCACCAGCCTCTCTGGACACTGTGAAGTCACGTCTAAATCTGTTCAAGGGAAAAAAGGAACAGGAAGAGGAGCAATGTTCCCCTCTCAGCCGGAGAGCAGAGGCACTGAGTTTCACAGAGCCATTATAGAGCGGCTCCTGCTTCCTGTCATTAGAAACATGACTCTGTTTTCTAAGACTGTTTAATAGTCTGGATGTGATGCAGGTGTGAGAACTCAAGGCAGACCATCTCCCTGCTCCAGCTGGTCATCAGCCACTGCTCCTCCTGAGAGGGACCAATGTGCTGGGACTTCAGTGCGCTTGGACTCTCGATACGCTGGGACTTCAGTGCGCTTGGACTCTCGATACGCTGGGACTTCAGTGCGCTTGGACTCTCGATACGCTGGGACTTCAGTGCGCTTGGACTCTCGATACGCTGGGACTTCAGTGCGCTTGGACTCTCAATACTCTCAAACATCTGAAGGAGCACATTTTCATTCTTCTGGCTCTGTTATTCTGTGAGCCTCCTGGCCTGAAGGTTCAAACACTCAGCGGAAACAGAGGCCATCTTGATCAGAGAGGAGAATAAAGTCCTTTTTATCCAGGCCCCTCCTCCTCTATCAGAGAATACAGTGACGTCACCAGACCCCAGCGCCGGAGGGGTTAGGCACGTGTTTGAAGCAGCAGCACAGGCCGGTGTCTGTGTGTGGGAACTCCCACAGACCTTCCCCTCAAACAAAGGCCTCTTCCTCTCTGCCACTCCCGGTACTTTCTGGATGAAGACCCGAGTCGAGGAGGGCGTCTGGCCAAAGGTCACTCGCTGTTAGTGTGCGTCAGTCTTTATGCTAACCCAGAGAGGCATCAGGCTCCCTCTGCAAGCGTGTGGGTGCTCCTCACCAGGGGGTCACAGTCAGAGAGAGCTCCTCACCAGGGGGTCACAGTCAGAGACAGCTCCTCACCAGGGAGTCACAGTCAGAGAGAGCTCTTCACCAGGGGGTCACAGTCAGAGAGAGCTCCTCATCAGGGAGTCACAGTGAGAGAGAGCTCCTCACCAGGGAGTCACAGTCAGAGAGAGCTCCTCATCAGGGAGTCACAGTCAGAGACAGCTCCTCACCAGGGAGTCACAGTCAGAGAGAGCTCCTCACCAGGGGGTCACAGTGAGAGAGAGCTCCTCACCAGGGAGTCACAGTCAGAGAGAGCTCCTCATCAGGGAGTCACAGTCAGAGACAGCTCCTCATCAGGGAGTCACAGTCAGAGAGAGCTCCTCATCAGGGTGTCACAGTCAGCGAGATCTCCTCTCCAGGGGGGTCGCAATCAGAGAAATCTCCCCTTTGGTGGGCATCACAGTCAGAGTGAAATGGAGAGACCATCCCTACGCCATTCCAGTGGCGGACAGCCCTGGCCCAAAGCCCTGTCACAGGCCCTGCTCCACTTCCATCCCCAAAATGGCAACACCACACCCCCTTGCACCTACGAGCTCACTGTCAGAGCAGACCTCTGAGCTCGACCACCTGGCTCAGCGCCCAGAAGATTCATTAACACATTTGCATTTGTCAACACCCTGCTTTTCTGCTGTAAGAGAGCCAGATGCAGGCTGCTGGTCTCTCCTGATCTCGATCCTCTGCGTGATATAGGTTACCAGAGTGTGACATAGCATGGATACCACCACACCGACGCTCTGCTGCAAGCTGTACTGTCAGAGGACAGGCTAGAAGCCATATAGTGCATTGCTCATATAATGGATTTTTTCCTCTTCATACATAAGGTGAAAATAAAAAAAAATGTCATGATGTAACCACTGTGTGAATGTTTGTGAGTCTTTGTGTTGTTCGTTTTGATAGTATAGTGCACGCATTTGGAAATAAGCTGATATACGCACTGAAATGAGTCTTTCTGCAACCCAGGAAACACCGGAGATGTGACATCTGTGTGAGAATGCAGTGCACTTCTTCTCCCCTGCGGGTCATAAATTCTCTGATTTGTAACTGTAGATGCCTGAAGGGCCTCTTGGACAGACAGAGGCCCTACCCTGAGCACTGCGGTGTGGAGCTGAGAAAGAGGAAGGCTACAGGGGGTTAATGCAGTGTGAAGTAAACAGCTGGCCAGACATTACTCTATGAGCGTGTGTGTGTGTGTGTGTGTGTGTGAGAGAGAGACAGAGGGGGACAGAGAGGGAGAGGGAAAGAGAGTGAAAGAGAGAGAGGGGGTAATCCTTTCATCCCTCCCAAATTCATTCACCTGCTGAGATGGTCACAACAGCACTAGGCTACAAAACAGGCTTCGGTAATCTAAAACACTCAGTAACACACGGGCTAAAGCAACATTCAGGTATTTGCTTTGGTTAAATGGTTACTTTGAACCATTTTCATCACAAAAATATATATGTTTCAATACATATATATGGGTGACAGTACATTAAGTGATGTGTGACTGATCCACCAGAACAGAAACAAGTAAAAAAAAAGTTTAAAAATTTTTAGTGCCACTGAGAGTAGGCGAGGGGGGGCAGGAACACTGCACTCCCTGACTCCCTCCTGAAGCCCTCAATGGGGGAGTATGTGTGTCAGGTCAAACTGGTCAGGTCAAACTGAATGACAAACTGAACCGGCCCCTAAAGGTCTCCCAGAGGCTCACACATGCGCAACAGTGTCTGACAGAATAAACCTTTCTGGACAGTCATCATTTTCCAGCAACACTAGAAATGTCAGGACCTGCATTTAAAGGTCAGTTCATAAAGGGAATCTTCGCACCCTGGCCCCCACCCCACCCAGCACTTCAGCACTCTGTAACGTCCTAAAGTTAAACAAACACATGCAGGCAAGCGACCATCATCTGATTGGATGTGAAGGACAGGAAAGCTCCTGTATGAACCAGACACACATTTCTCCTTGGATGAGGTGGCAAGAGACAAACATAGTAACTTCCTATTTTAAATGAGGACAGGGCATGAAGTCCGTGTTCTGATTGGGTGTTAGGATTAGACGTAAATGCAGCGTTCTGATTGGACAGGAGGGAGTGAGGTTGCCGTGACACTGACCAGAGCGCACAGCAGGTCGACGGCCTCCAGCACCAGCTCCTGGTGGCCAATCCTGCTGATGCCCAGCTCCTCCAGGTCCGGGTGAGAGATCTTCAGCAGCTGCTCACCGTCGATCTTCTCCTGCTCAAAGCTGCGGATGTACTGCTGCAAGCTGTCATCCAGACCTGAGAGAGAGCGGGAGAGAGAGGGAGAGAGAGGGAAGGAGTGAGGGAGGGAGAGAAAGAGGAAGGGAGAGGGAGAGAGGGAGAGAGAGGGGGAGAGAGGGAGAGAGAGAGGGAGAGAGAGGGAAGGAGTGAGGGAGGGAGAGAGAGAGGGGGAGGGAGAGAGAGAGAGAGGGAGAGAGAGGAGGAGAGAGGGAGAGAGAGAGAGAGAGAGAGAGAGAGGGGGAGAAAGGGAGGAGGAGAGAGAGGGAGGGAGGGAGATGGAGAGAGAGGGAGGGAGGGAGAGAGGGAGGGAGAGAAAAAGAAGGAAGGAGAAAGAGAAGGGAGAAGGGGGGGACAGGGAGAGAAAAAGAAGGTGGGAGGGAAGAACAGAGTGGGGGGAGGGAGAGGGAGAAAGAAAGAGGGAGGGAGGGAGGGAGAGGCGGTTAAACAAAGAGCCCTTTTCATGAGGCCAGCGTGGGCTGGCTGCATCATGACTCCCTCAGACCAGCGGACCAAGCAGAGTGTGTCAGTGCAGGAAACCCCTCACTAATAGGACTGTCCGACATGCGGGGCGCTACATAGGACACCCCCACTGCAGGACACCCCCACTGCAGGGATTTAAACACTCTACACTGCTGCTCTCTGTCAGCACTGAAACAGGTTTGTCTTACATTCACACTCGGCCTCAAAATCTTCAGAACCAAACTGCTGTCTGGTAGCAGCTGCTCCCAACACACTTGTTTATGTAAATGGTGAGGAATTAACAAATGCAACAGCTGATGTGGTGGCGAGGGGGTCATAAATGTCACCCCAGCTACACCCCCCCCCCATGTTTGTTTGGAGAGCTAACGGACAGATGGCTCTCTCAGGGTTTGCCAGGCTGCGTGTCGGCCGAGACACACGCACCCACAGTGCCGTTCTTCTGTTTGCAGAACTTCACAAGAGGAACAAAGTCCTCAGCCCTGTCTTCAAACGAGAACCAGCCAGCCATTCGCAGAGAGACTCCACTGAATCATGTGGTCCTTTTGTGGTACCGTATCCAAACTTTACAGCCTAATTAGCAGAGAGCTCTCGCGTAACTGAGAGAGCTTTACAAGAACTTTAAAAGAACATCTGGAGTTGCAGCCCCCTGAATTCCACATGCTGAATGAAATGGCACCTCTGGCCTTCTGACTAACGCCTTCTGTGAATTTGCAGCGGTATTAGAGAAAGCTGTCGACTTCGTATAAAATTTCACAGAAATCGGTTAAGAAAATAAACATGAGAGGTCATCAGTGGTGGCAAATGGGCTGCAAATGGGCTGCAAAAAGGGGGGGGGGGGCTCTGCTTTAAATGGATACAGGTCATGAACCTGTTTATCATGATTAACAACCATGCTAGTTTTAGGTAGGATCACACTGCAGGAATCCTTTTACTGAACCGGGTCTGATGTGGTAGCGTTTCCTTATGCACGTGTGTCCTATTACCTTTTAATTACCACAGTGAGACAGATTTACATTAATCTACCTAGAAAAATCACTTAAAACCAGCTGGTGTTTGCATGTTGAGCTCACAAAGGAAGATCTACCTCAATAAATAAAAATAAGTAAAATCAAAAAAGTTCAGAATAAATAAAGGTCAGTTCTCTGCCTTCCCAGTAAGTCTCATCCACGCTGATTTCCAGTTCCCTGAGTTGTACACGTCTTTCACAGCTACTGTGCAAACAGCATTTCGCAATACCTCTCCCCATTAAAAATGTTCTCAGGGACCAGAGACCCCATCAACAGAGGCCGGCAGGAAGTGTTAGCAGCGCTCTAATTGCCAATGGAGTTAGCATCACGCTTGTGTGACGATCAGGGCCTGTGTGAGGTGTTAGGTTACAGCCGGTACGAGCTGTAAATGCTGGGGTGATGAGTGGGGGTGCAGTGTGCAGGATCATGTTTCAGACAGCGTGGAGAGGGTCAGCTCATCAGCCCAAGGTGGGTAGAAGGGCAGCCACTGCTACTGAAGCAGCAAAATCACCCTGCATCACTGTGCCAAAATCACCCTGTATCACTGTGCCAAAATCACCGTGCGTCACTGTGACAAAATCACCCTGTACACACACACACACACACGCACGCGCACACACGCACACACTCACACAACAGCCGCTTGCTTGTTTTATTTAAGAGACATCAGCTCACAGCAGCATCTTAAATTGTGGGGAAAATTTTGAGTCACGAGTCACGCAGCCACAAATCCATCTTCAAGCATGGAGCATAAACACACAATAAAACACTACCCTTCCACCACTAACCAGAGCAATAAGTAAAGTTAATTTGCTGTCAAAACATTTTTCTCATTCTTCTGCGAGTATTCCCAGCAGTGCTGTCCCCAGCTTGCTGTGCCCCGCACTGACTGAGTTTGGGAATTCACTTCAAAGCCAAACCCTCGTTTGAGAGGGACACTGTGCTGACTTCAACCCAACACAAACAGAGCACCACTGACAGGCCTGCTACAGGAGCAGCTCTCAAAAACAAGGGGCCGTCAGCCGTGAGGCCTTACATGTCCCGTCTGTTTCTGGTACTGTAATCCTCCGCCTGTGTTTAGTGCGCAGCCAGAAGCCCCCTTCCTGTGGAAATTTTGGCTGAGGGAGCGGAGAGGATTACAGGCCCAGCAACTCCTTCTCTCCCATTTTCCTTCATTAGCACGTCGCTCAGGGCGCTAGCCTGACATTACCACCTCTGTGCCAGCCTCATCATCCCCTTTGATCCTCCGCCATCAGGAGCTACAGCACTAAGCAACGCCTTCCAGCTCCACCTCTGGCCACCTCTGCCCACCCCCACCTCCGGCCAGCCTCCCTGCTCCCCAAAACAAATCCCTGACTGTGGAATCCAGGCTCACACCGGGTCCTGTCCGTCAGGTCTCCCTGTGTAATCCGGAACGGTTGAATGATCAGGACTTCAAATGCCACCCCCACTCCCTCGCCCCGCCCCCTGCCACCCCCCAGCTGAGCTGCCTTCATGGGGGCTGATGGAGCGGATCTCTGCAGGGGAAGGATCTCCCCTCCAGCCACAGCCGGTTCCACACTGAGGCCCAGAGCTACCTGCCCCTCCACACACACACAGGAAAAAGAGGCTGCAGGAGAACCTTATCAAACATTTATAGCCATCAGAGCCTTATGGGTGTGTGACTATCACCTTACCTTTAAAAGACATTCACAATAACAACGCACCCACAGCCTCTGAGAGGAATGGGCATGGAGGCATTGCTATTGATTGATGGTAATTTTAGAGCTGAATGAAGGAGTGTCCCAGAGCTGCACGATTATGACCTTTACTGTTTCAAAGACAAATGTTTTTTACTAGACTCGTGGAGCAAATGCTAATACCAGCTCCACCAATCCAGAGTCTGACCCCCCCGCCCCCGTATCCAGGGAGTCCTCTTGCACGTGGTCCCCCCCCGCCACAGTACCACACACACTCATGCAGCCAAACGCTGGCTGCTTCGGACACAGAAGTTGGGTCCAGAACTAATGAGATGGTTTCAGACGGACAGCTGGAAAAGCAAGACCCCAGCAGCTCCACGTCAGCCTGCAGGGCTGCTGCCTGCTCATTCATCTGCACAGCGCTGCCTAAGCAGAGATTAAGGGAAGACAGGACTCTCAACATCTGCTAATTTAAGGTTGGAGGAGAAGCATTCTTTTCTCACTCCCCAAATTACAATACCATAGCCTCACAATGACTGACTGTGAGCCAAATTCCATGAATCTCACAGAGACACACTCTGAAAGTGTGTTTTAAAAGACTGGGATATACAGATGGCAGCACATTGAGTCCTGTTGTAGAGATACCATGGTTTATCAGCAGAACTGTGTCAGTCAAATCATAACAGGGACACACAATAAAGAGCACTGATAATTTTCATGCGTAAAACATGGCTGTTTTTTTTAATAAATTACATTATGTAACTGTCAGTTTCCCTGCATCGTGTCCTGCACTGAAAGCATGCAGCTACTGCCGAATTAAACGAAACCACACCTCGTCTCGGCTTTCCCAGGCAATCCTTCATCTAATTAACAGTAAACTCTACACCATTTTCAGTAATGCACAACAGCTTTTCAGCAATCTGCTCCTGCGTTTTGACAGGGTGAGACTCGACACCAGGTTTCCCACATGGGACCAGTGCTGGAGACGGTCTTTAAAAGCCAGAACAATCTGTACCTCTGTACCCCCCCCCCCCCCACCACGATTCTCCCTCTCAATCCAGAGTCACACACCGCTGTAGTGTAAAGCTTTGGGGAGGTTTACCTTCTCAGGGTTTAATTACAGATGAGAGAATACTTTTTGTCTTTCTCTTACAGAAGAAAGCTCCCTCCTCCTCCCCCGTGGGGGCTCCTATTCTGAGCTGGGGCAGTGAAACCTCCCGCCCCGCTGGACGGACAGTGGGAACATTGCTCAGCACAATAGCAGGGGAACTGTAACTCTGAATGGCTGAGAAACCCGCCCACCTGTGGGGACTGGCGGAATGCTTACTGTCCTCACTGTTCTATTGAGGGAATTCCAAGCTTCCACAATAGCTCTGTGTGCCCTATTCAGAGCAGAAGAAGAAACCTCTCACTGGCCGCTTTTGTCCCCTTTTGTTTCCGCTGCATGAATTCAGACGGCGAAAACAAAGCAAGTTGCATTATTTAATATAAAACATGGCTGTTATCTGACGGGGAAAAGAGCCATTCCGATCGCAGTTTATCCACTCAGCTGAAATGACACACACTCCTGTAATGTAAGCGTATACTCAGACACTTTAAAGACGCTGGTGCAAGGAAAGCTGTCCATCTGGCAGGAGACAGGAGGCTCTATGGTCAGGCAGCACTCAGTCCATACCTGCCCCAGTGCACTTATTGGCTGGGGGTTTTACTTTTTATTAGGATCATCGCTGTGAGTGACATGTCTTTATGCACTTGTTAAAGTGCTGATTCAAGCTTTTGATCACCTGAGTGAGGTGTGGAGGGGCCTCAAACCGTATTAAACATAAAAAGGCAGTAAAAAGACAGTAAGAGTGAGAAGCGCAAATCGCCGCAGGCGCAGAAACCTCCCCGACAGGTTTGCCCTAACCTCACCTGCTTTGCGTGCCTGTCACTCGTGGCTTTGGGAAAACAGAGGGGTAGCTCAGGGTCGCAGAGTTCGGCTGTTTCAGCACTCATTTTCCCCCAGTTAGGGCAAGTCAGAGGAGAGGAAACTGTCAGTACGAGGCTCAGATTCAACGCTTTTATCTCCAGGAGCCCAATTTCTGACCTCACACTCAGGAGCAAACAAACCCGCTGTCAAACCGTCATCGGATATAAAAAGAACTGGAAGGGACAGAAAATGTGGAAAAACATGTACTTTTCCTCTGGACACTCCCAGACCTCCACACCCTCTGTGTGTAACGGTACAGTCCCACAGAAACGGAGAGAGAGAGGCCAGCGGTCACTCCCTCTAAACTGGGACAGCCTGCGGGGTGCGAGTGTCACTGGATGCCTTTCGGGGCATTCACTTTTGGGGATTCACGCTATGTACAGTGATGTAGGGGCCCTGTTTCACATATCTGACTGCACACAGTACACCCCCCTCCACTCGGGGCTGGGGTGCAGAGAGGGTCCTCACTCCTCCAGGCCCATGCGGTCATTACTCTTTGTCGCTCACACATTCATCTGTCACCCAAAGGCATTCCATCCAGGCTGGATGGGGGGCGAGGAAACATGGTCCTCCGACAGCAGACAAAGCAGGAAGGAAGCTCCTTACCAAGCCAGGCAATGAACCTGACATCTCCCTGACAAATTCTCAAATAATCAACTACCTAACCGCCTCCCCCCCACCCCCACATTATAACGGCTTGCTTGTTGTGTGTATTGTTGCATGCTAAATCCATTAGCAGGGTCTCCTCTCCCTTTGTGCTAGGGGAACATAATTCAGAGTCTGCAGCTCTTTAGCTGTGAGTGGGGGGGCACAGGACGGGCTGACTGGGGGGGGGGGGGTTCTGATCGCCATGGCGATGCTGCTGATTGATGCAGGCTGGAGAGAGGAGGGGGACAGGCAAAGGGCCTCCAGCACAGTGACTTACAGCAGGCTTCCGCCCAGGTCAAAGAGCAGGACAAAGACTCACAGAGATTCGGCACAAGTTTACTTCCCTTCCTGCCCATAAATCTTCCTCAGGCTTTTAATGTGATGTTTGGACCATTTCAGAGAAACTAAACAAGCATGCTTTGCAACATCCGCTTCTCCATTTGCACTCTGTTAGGGCTTGCCTTTTATTCTTCACTAATGCATTGTAGCTCAACAGTGCAGTAAAACTCAAAGAATAGTTTGGTCCAGACTAAAAATTTGGAAAAAAACCCTATCCACCACCTAATGGGGAACCATTACCATGACTACCACAAAGGCCTGAACACAACAAATACGTTGTAACCTGTGCTGTTTTTACCTGATAAAGTCAGTGAGTAAAATCCGCCTTGCATCATACCTGCCAGGAGCAGTGTGACACACCGCATCGTCATGGCGATAACACTCCATAAAGCTCCTCCCAAAGGAGCGTGGGACACTTCCTGTGTGTGCCACGGGTACCTGCATGTCTATGCGTAACCCCAGCCGAATCTCCCTCAGGCCAGGGCCACTCAACTCTCACCTGAAACTAACTGCTGTACCCTCCGGAAGGCTCCGCTGGTCTTCCTGTTTGCACACATACATTAGGGAACTCACAGCATTTCCCCCCAGGCACTACCAACACAGAGCTCATCGTCATGCGGAACAACCAAACGACAGCTAGACAGGGAGAGTCCAACCACTCTTTCATCACATTAAACTTAAGATTACCTGTACAAGAAGACATTACTGGAAACAAAGCATACATAGCTATAGCGTAACTTTTTTGTACACCTGACAGTAGATGGTTTCCATTGTATCATTTACTTCTAGATATTACTGGTATTATTGCTTCAGTAACAGCGAATCATTTGGGCAGTAAAGTGGCTCAGTGGTTAGCACTGTTGCCTCACAGCAAGAAGGTCCTGGGTTCGAATCCCGGCTGTCCCAGGTCCTTTCTGTGTGGAGTTTGCATGTTCTCCCCGTACCGTGTTGGCGTGGGTTTCTGCTGGGCACTCTGGTTTCCTCCCACCGTCAAAGACATGTATGTTAGGGTTAATACTCCTGTCAGTGCCCTTGACCAAGGCACTGGCAAAAGAACTGGAGCTGGTCCCCAGGCGCTGCACTGCGGCTGCCCACTGCTCCAAGCTCCTGGTGTGTGTGTGTGTGTGCTCACTGCTGGTGTGTGAGTGCTCCTGCTCACTATGTGTAGGATAGGTTAAATGCAGAGGATGAATTTCCCAATAACATCAATAACGTACATGATTTAAACAACTAAATTTGTATTTTGTAAATTGTGTGAATGTCTATATATCCTAGAGGTCCACAAACATAAAGGTTTTTTTAGAAATGACTGAATAAAAGCATTAATTTATAAAACGTTTCACACAGAATATTCATGTTTTCACTGACAAAAATCCAGTACAAATGTACACCCTGGTTTGAGCAGGTCAGAGATGACCGTACTTTGAGTGACATCATAAGAGCAGAATGCTAGACCGTGGCTGTCAGGGTCTCCAGGGGAGGACCAACCAAGAGCCACGGTCTTCCTAGGCCACGCCCACTGCGTTCAGTGACTGGGAACAGGTTTGCTCACAGAAAGCTCCCACGTTTCCAAGGAGAGCATGACTCAGGGTGACGTGTCCTCTCCTCCAAAACCGGCACTGTACTGGGAGTATCCTTCCCGCCGCCGGAGCTGTTAAACTGGATAATCCACCGCAGTGACCTGACGTTATAACCGAGATAATGCTGCACTCAAAAGCCTTTCCTGTAACGAGCAAGCTTGACACGTGGAGTGGTGTGACTGTGTGTTTCTCACAGAAGGTGGGTGGGTTTAAGGGACTCAAAAACTCTCCGCCACCATACCACTGGAAAACTCAGGATATGAGTCATTATGACACCCCGAGAGCAGAGAGACAGTCCGTGATGAGCACCCAACCCCGAGAGCAGAGAGACAGTCTGTGATGAGTACCCAACTCAGGAGTCCCATGGAAAAAAATGGCAAATTGAACTCAAAAGCTTCAGTTTAATTTTACTACTATGTGCTTTGTTCTTTAGTCTGAGAGGCACTCTTTAATTCTCACACAGTTTGTTTATTTTAGCAATCACAGAACTCGTAAAGTCGGAAGAGATTAGAAGATGAGTTACTCGAGGTTAACGCCAAGGCCCACCATGTTTAGACCACAGAGGCCCGAGTCGCATTTAAGGCAGCGCCTACAATCGAGAGAAGGCATGAGAGAGCTACAGATCTACGATTCCAAACCTGTTACAGACCTGCTTGCCTCACAATGTTCTCTCACTGGCCCTGTCAGAAGCCCGGATGAATATGTGGACATGTTCAGACATGTTTAAACCGAGGTTCATGCTGAGGCATGCATTAACTTGTAAGGCTCTGGTCATTTTAACATTTAAATCACTTTACAACTTTAACTCGTTTTCAGAGTGGGTTGAGATTTAAAAATGAATTGAAAAATGCAACATTTTGAATACGAAACCCAGTCACTGATCAGATGGTTTGTAACATTAGCACTCTATAGCAGAGAGCCAACAGACGGGTATGAAAAGACTTGCAGGTACCTTCCAAAGCTCTGAGGCAGTCTCTGCCCATCACGTTTGGCCTGAGCTGGAATTCCATTAAAAGCACCCGGCACGGCTCAAGTGCATATACGGGCATCCATTGACATAACTGTTAACACGTCGGCCGCAGCGGTAAGCTCTGGAGGAGAGGCCCAGGCAGCCGAACGCATTCCCCTCATACCTGGCTCTTATTTGAGCATACTCGAGATCTCAGAGCTCTGACACAACTTTCCTGGAGCCTGAGATGCTGTGTGTGCTTCTGGGGTTAGAGCCTGACAGAGACCCACTGATGCTGATGCGGGGACTGAGGAGAGGAGGCCGGGAGTTAGTGTGCTCTGGCAGGGCGAACACAAACACACCGTCAGTCTAAAATAAGATGCCAGAGTGTGTTATATAATCTCTGATCCAACATTGTTGAACCCGGAGTTCCAGCACCACAACTTCTGTGGTTGAACACTTTAAATAGCAACCAGCACTCATAATGTAAGCAAGTTAGTTAAGTGGGTATGGTAGGGTAAGTAAGTTACCCACGTTATGTGTGTGGAGTGAGGTCAGTGATTGGGTAAGTGTTCAACACTAATACCTTGTTCTCCTGGAGCCTAGCAGGTCACAGGAACTATGGCTTGTGTGTGTGTGTGTGTGTGTCCCTGCATGTGCACAAGAGAGTGTGAGTATGTGTGGGCATGCTGCGTGTGCGTGCGTGTGTGTGTGTTGTGTACAGAGCTTGTGAACAGTTCCCGTTTGCCTGTTCAATCACACAAAACTTATGAAACATCCTCCATGACCCTTTTGTGTTAGAACTTCCCTCCAAAAGCGTCCACCTCCCTGCGTGAGAAAATCATGTCAACCTGCCCACGGGCTGTGTGAAATCTGCTAACTCTGCCGGGCTCTGAGTGCTACACAGTGATGGTGAAGCCTAGGGGAGACCCCACCGTCACCTTTCCTCCCAGATAACAAAGGCCTGCTGACCCCCGAGCCCCTGCTACAGGCCTCTCTTTCTCCCACAGCCTGGCCCTGCTGACCCCCGTGCCCCTGCCACAGGCCTCTCTTTCTCCCACAGCCTGGCCCTGCTGACTGGCCCATCAGCCCATTATCACTGCTCTGAAAGAGGGGATTACCGATCAGCAACAACACAGACAAGTGTCTCTGACGGCTGGTCCACATTCACCTCATTCAGCTCCACGACGGCTCTACCCCACTGCCTCAGGTGCTGCTACATTCATTAACCCGTCCACATACTCACAAACGACTCCCTGCACACACGAAGACCTGAACTCTGCTGACCGTGAGACTCGCTCTGACCCGAGGGGTGAGTGTGAACACTCTGTGGGAAATGTGGATGTGGTATTTGCAGGCCTGCGCAGAGGCGGAGATGACCAGCGTGATTTGCAATGCACATCCAGATTTGAATAAATACAAAGTGATGCTGCTAACAGGAAATGTCCCCAGTCCTCGTAATCAGAAATCAACAGGAAATGCTGGTTCATGCTGATATTTTCTAAAAACCTATGAAAGAAAAAGATCATATATGAGCAGTGTGTGTGTGACACCTGTGTGTTGGTGCTATTTGATACGCACACCAGTGGAGAATATGTTTCAGAAACCACAGACAGCTGTATTCCAGCGTCAAACTTAATTCAAAACACAAAAATGTCTTTGTCCCATCCCGAATGGACTGAATGAACTGTCTAACTGTAACAGTACCTGGCCACGTCTGAGCTAGAGTGGAAACAGAGAGGCATACCCCCCCCCCCCTCCTAAAACCATCAATCTGCGCAGGAAGATCAGTGTGCTTCCTCTTCACATGGCGGGTTCCTCTGTAACTGATGGTCTCGCTCTCTGTCTCTCTCTCACTCTCTCTCTCTCTCTTTCTCTGTCTCTCTCTCTCTGTCTCTCTCTCTCTCTTTCTCTCTCTCTCTGTCTCTCTCTCTCTTTCTCTGTCTCTCTCTCTCTCTCTCACACAAACACACACGCACACACAGCCCCGTGAACACTCGTACAGGTTGTACCCACAGCTGCAACAGAGCGAAACCGCTCTACGGTTTCCCTCCCCAGGGACGGCGGTGTCCATGGGAGTCAGGGGCCCTTTTATAACCATGGCAACCGTGGAGAGGCCATCATTCTGTGTCACAGTCCTCTGTAGGTCTGCACAGCCAGGGTGTGAAATGCATGAGTTTAACGCAGTGGATTCTGCGACACCCTCCGGCTTCAGGTCTGCTGAGCGAGGCCGCTGAGCATGGCCTGGCTCAGTCACAGAGACGGGTCACAGAGCCCTGTTTGTTCGGGGCTGAGACAGAGAGGGACTGTGCTGGATAAACAGTAGCCTAATACAGCGGATGCTTCACTGTGCTCTCAGTATGAAGTCCTTCACAGGACCTTCAATGCTGCGTTGCTCTTTCCTTAAGTAAGAGTTAGCAAATAAAATAAATGGTATGTGCACAACCACAAAAAGAACAAAAACTCCACAGAAAAATGTTCTACAGTTGTTGTTCAATGCCAAACATTTTAACTGTTATACAAGCTGCCTTGTACACTCAATCTCAGAGCATATACAAAGCAAATGGAACATTACCTTGAGTTTTTTCAACTTAATGTCACATTTAACTGTTGGAAACACAGCAGCCAATTTGGACACGTGTGATTCTTAGCAAGGCTTCAGTTATTGGATTGTTGGAGCTGTTGTTCTCCTCACTGATCTCTCAATTCTTGGATGTTCCTAGTTCAAAGACTGTGGAAACACTTCATTTTTGAAATAAATTTTTCAGGTCAGTCTTGGTCAGGTTTGCTTTGGACCAACTTCATTATTTAGTCTCTGGACCAATCGAGCGAGAGAAGAAACAGCAGCTCTCTCTGCGGTTCCCCTCTAACAGGAAACCTGACCAGGTCTGGCTGAACACCTGCTCTTCAGAGACCATGTGACACACAGGTGTGGAGGTTGGGGGGGGGGGGGTGCAGCAAATGCTTTAAAAATGTGGAAAACATGCCAACGAGCTGGAAAAACTCTATGACCTCGCAGGCATGACCTCCTCCTATACAGCACAGAAACACACACGTCACTCACGGGGAGCCAGTCCTTTACATAGCACGTTTTCACACCCCATTTGTCCCTATCACTTATTCTGTGTATCGTTTCATCCCATTCGGCACCCGGTTGCAATTCCAGGGGCAATTAATTTTTTTTATTTGCAGCGCGATGATTGGTCATACAGACGCCTTTGGCTTCACTAATCACCTGATTGCAATCTTCTCAGACATCAGTGCCAAATGCCTTGTGAACACAACATCTAAAACCCAGGGAAATGCTCGGCTGGTATAAAGGTCACATTTTGGTGTGATGTGTGACCTCCACTTCCACAAAATTCATCTCACACAGCCTGAATTAACAGGTGGAGGTCTTTACACAATTCTTATGCGGTTTACCAATCACAATACTATCTAGTGTCAACTGGGAGAAAGTTCACACGTTTCTGTATCTAAACATAAAGTAGGTGACAATTGGTCAATTAAGTTAAGTGCGCGAATGGTCAAGCCATTAGGCTTAGGCCTAATTCTTTTGAAATGACTGAATAGCGTATTAAGCAGGACAAATCAGAGCTATTTTTAAAAATATCTCATACTTTCATCAAAAGAGACAGGAACGCATTACACGTTATCCAGAGAGGGAGAACAGCACAATGTTGTGCTGAAGCTGTGCATGTCTGCATGTCTAGCATACTTCAAATACCATTTCGAAAAGGGAAGCATCTCACAGTGTAGAAAAATGTCATCCTGGTTATGAAAAGGGGAAGTAAGGGGGGGGGGGGCTTTCAGCATTACCAGTACAGAACTATTCTGTGAACTATTCTTTTACACATTCTCCACATAACATCTACGCTGCTCACCGGAGGTGTGAGCTCAAAACTGCATCTGGGGAAAAAGCGCTTTCGTACCTCTGGGCTGCATTAGACACAATCAGTAATTAAATAACGAGGCCGTTCAGGCAGACTGTGACGAGGCTGCCTTTGGGGTGCTTCTGCTCCAAGGCGACCCAGAGGAGAAAGCCAGGCTAATGGTGCGCTAATTGACACGTTATGGTGATGGCAGCCTAACAGAGGACATATGGCACTGGGATCATGTGACACCAACGTGGAGGGGTGGGGGGTGAGGGGGTGAGGGGGGGGGTTGGTCTGTTCTTCTGGAACAGTGCCCCTGTACGCCTGAGACAATTCCCAATTAAAGACACCTCGGCCGTCTGTGAATGAAGACAGTCCCATTGTGTGGCCAGAGCCCCGCTGCAGATGCATGGAGTACAGACACTCTCCACAATGGGATGGACCGTTGCCGGCCCAAGCCTCCCAGCCTATTGTCATTCTCAGCAGAGAGACACAAAGCACTAAGAGGCCAGCGTTTGCGTGGCCTATCCGAATGATGCCGGACACAGCTGAGGCAACAGGTCAGAAGGAGCTCTGCTATCTTTGTGTCACCTTGTTAAGATAAATCTTATCAGCAGTACTGAATTACTTCTCCAAATATACAATAACAGTGTAAAATGCAGCGCCTCTAACTTCACTGCAAGTAAAAAAGAAAGGGGATACTACAGTTAGTGGATGATCAGTATCTGCAGTCATGGGGCATCCCTACGAATCCCTCCCCTGGATGGGTAAGAATCACACACAGGCAGGTCAAGCAGACCTTCACTCGTGTCATTCAGGGAGACATACGCTCACATCACAAATCATCCACAAACTCAGTCTATGTGTATCACTAGTACTGATCTAAATATCCAGAGGTACGTACATTCCAAGTAGTAAGCTGGACATTTGAATGGTGCTTCACCCTAATGGCTAAAACATGGTACAAGGGTATGCTGTACATGAGGGCGTGTTTATAATCCTGATCATCATGTAAGTTACATCTGCTTCACATAAAGAATTGTAATGAGATAGAGACACCCAGTTGCAATATTGCAATGTTTTCAGGGAATAAGAGGAACCTCTGTACCCCCGACAGGCAGATGCATAGGAGAACAAGATGAACTTCCACATATTATTAGTGTCTGCAAGTTCCACATTCACCAACGCTAAAGTTTCCATCTATATCTTTTGCCAGAGCATGCTATGAAGGTTTCAGACTGGACTATCTACATTGTACTACCAGTGTGTGAAATTTGCTAGTCCTAATATTAAATTTGCAACTGTATGGAAACTCATTCCTTATGGCATTGATGGAAGAAATACAGGTAACAGTGATTCTAAAGAGGGATTACACACAATGCAATCCTACCTACTTTTAATAACAGTAATATGAAAAAATCATATTCAGCCTTTTACATATCAGGGAAAATCATTCTCATACACACATCAGGTGTTTTAGCATTAGCATACAGGCATAGCCTCTCACATAATCACTCTTTATGAGGGGGGGTCACCCAGATAACTCCCAGGATATACAATGACGCAGCAATAATGTATTAACGCATACTAATTAATAATCATGACACAGGGTCACACTGTTTAAATGACTACGATCTTGCAATCACTGCTAAATTATGATCTCATATTGAGGATATTTCCTGAATAAGCTGGCAACTATGTACTTGTCAGTGAGCATCTCATTTGCACAACCATGCATGGAGAATTTGTGGAATTTCTTTTGTATGGCGTGTCAGGGACAAGGCAGGGTCTCTGAACTCTTCAGCCTCGACTCTTCAGAGAGGCGATCCTCACTCAAGCAACGCTGGCGGAATTTGGCCTGTTGCCTCTTTCTGAACATTCAGGTTTTTCAGTGACACGAAGCGCTACCCCGTTAAATAATAATGGGCCGGGGAACTTTTGTTACAACCCTTTGATCTCAGCTTTGATAATAAAAAGCCTGTGTACACTTTCTCATTAAATCCACCCAGTCCATTGTGTCGTACCAGACTCGTTCTGAGATAACATGCATACCTATTTCACTTAAAACATATATGTACTGAAATATATGTAAGTAAACACAAGTTTAACTGACTGGACCAGCTGCGAATATTCCATGCTAATCGATAAAACATTTCCTCGTAAATAAACACATATAAATCATATACCGTGGCTATTTATTTATCCAGCTTCTAACGATTTAAAATATTTGGACACCAGTAACACGGATCAAGAAAAACAACACCATATAACCATGATAACAGCATATTTGAGGTGAGCTGAATAACTCTAGGCACACGTGCGCTGAAAGTAAACAAACTCCCTCTTCCTTTTTGGAACCAAATTTCCTACCACTGCGTTTCTGTCACACCACTGCCTGCAACAGATATGTCTCTTTAAAGTGTATTAGACAGCATAACAACTCGGTTTTGGTTCACATGATACTGTGTGACACTTATCACGTGTTGAAATAGGCTGCTATTACTCTTTACGGTGTGTGCAGTTCTTTTCGCTCGCCGGCTGGTTAATAAAATCTCAAAACTTGGTGACAATGCTTCAGTTGTGGAGTCTGACTTAAAAAGTTACGCACAAACGGTTAAATCAGAGACGTGGCTTAAACTCAGTTTAACCGTGGCGAGATGGTGCCTGACAGCGGCGGCAGCAACAGAGACACAACAGCAAAGAGCAGTTTCCATGAAACTTGGAAAAATGTAAACAAAAGCGCTCCCATTCACCAAGCAGTGGCATCTCAATGTGCCCATAAGGCAAACGTGTATCATTTAAGACTACGTGCGCCCCACTATTCCGATCATCTAATTTAGGTCTAACAATTAAAGTTTTTAAATTCTCACCTTTCATCCAATCGACAACTTGAGTTGGCGACCACTTTGTTATGGGCTCCATGGCTTGCATGTCCTCTGTAGATCTATACACAGTATCTGTCTCCCAAGGCTATTTATGATAAACTGTCACTTAGCAGCTTTCAGTAACAGTGCCATACTGTCCCGCAGGACTCCGGAGCAGCTCCACGCGCGACGCGCTCACTCTCGCGCAGCCCGAGTGCTTGTGCACGCGCCGGAACCAGCAGCTGGGTTCGCGTGCTCGGGGGCGGGGCCGCGGGGGCGGGGCCTCGGGCAGGATCAGGTTACAGTTTCAGTCCGGCCGCAGCGTTCACCTGAAACCGGGAAGGGGAAATGTTTTCGCTGTCACCGAGAAAACAACAGCATTAATTATTGCGCAAAACCAAATAAGTCATAAAAGTGTGTCATATGTAGTCTAATTACGGTCACCTGTTGCAAAGCATCACTGTCAGCAACTTTTGTGTATGCTTCTATGCCTTAGACACCACACAAAGCCGTTAATGTAATATGATATAATTATTGCAGTGGAAACATCATATCAAGAGAAAGTGTCGTTTTAACTGCTGCTCATGCTATGAAAAAGTATGTTTCGTGCAGCATGATGTTAATACTGGAACATTTTTCCTGAAATGGTTGCATTTCTATTTTTATTGAAAACTGTATGTCAGTCAATTCAATTAAATGGAACACCCGTTCCAATTCCAGTCGCACATATCCCTGTATATTACGTAAATTGGTCGAGGAAGATAAACGGAAGTGTTGGGAATGCTTGCGGTATAAACTTTGCTTACGTCCAGTACCGTGAAGGCTGGCGTTCAATCGGCGTGTGCTACTCACTGGCGGGCTCTGCTGGCGAGAAGGGGTATAACCAGCTGCGATCTCCAAACAGTCGGTCATCGTGTGACGTAGCGCTGTTAAGCAACCTGACGCAATTACTGGAGGTGTTACAGCTGGTTACAAAACTTCTGGCAACAGTACAACAGAGTGTGTAAAATTAAAACCTACAACGTTGCCTTTAGTTCAGTAGACGATAACATGGCCGAACTGACAACGGTTAAATCATATCTGTGGTTCAAACAAGGGATTAAAGCGATATCGTTGTGGACGAAACGTATTAAAATGAAGTATATGAATAGAAACATTGAGTATTTATGGATTTATTTGTTGTCCTCCAATATGAAGAATATATCTGAATACACATAAAATATTGTGTACTGTAGTCTGTATTCATTACAAAATATGCTTACTGTTTATTTCATGTATGCCAGTTTATGCGTTCATTGTATTGTAAAGTATGTGTACCATTAGCTCTACAAGCTAAGGTAGAGGGCTGGACTATTACACGACTTTCTGTTGATAAATATACAGTATGACAAAATGCGAGTTGTGATACCAGGCCTATAGTGGACATCCTTGGTCCCGAGTAAGAGCCTGTGTGAAAAGATTTTTAAAAAGTCCTTACCTGTCAGGAATATAGCTGCTGTTTCCGGGGTGGGCTACCAGATGGCCACTTAACTTCCCGTGTTCTCTGAGTCTGGTTTTCTTAACGCCGTTCACCTGTGTTAATTGGTTATTGTATACCCCTGTCATCTGTGTTATCTAAGGTCCTCACTCATGTTATTGCTCAGTGTTGAGCTGCCATGTTATGTGTGTGCTTTTGCCCAAGCCCGTGTACCTTATGAGTCTCCAATAAAGGCACTTTTCCCCCCTCTCTCTCTCCAAACCTTTTGGGTGTTGACCTCTCACTACACTTGGGTTCACTCTGGTTCTTGTCACATTATTATCTTTAAAGGTTTGGAAAACTCATGCCTATCAGATAAACGTTCCTGGTGGCAAACGAACAGCTTGGTTCCCAGGAGAGACAACAGCGTGTTGTTTGCCTACACGATTTACTGCCAAAGCGGGATAGTGTTGTAATGCGGTTTTGATGATTTGTGTGTATTCGATATTGAGGAAAACAGTGTTCCACTTCAGTCAGGCTCCTCTGTGGACCCAACATGATCTAGCAGTGGCTGAACAAACTGTTCAGTTTTCTGCGAGAAACAAGAACCGCATTCATATCATGTGCAGTTGCCTATTCACAGTGTCTGTCATAGAAAAAGCTCCTATACGTACCAGAGCAACAGAGCCGCAGGAGAAGAAAGCACTCTGAAATAAGTGGTTTGTCTGACAGAATAATTGGGTGAGGAGTCGTTTTTGATAAAATGAATACAAAATGCGATGTAAAACAATGGGGAGAGCAGAGATGAGCCGTGTTGTCTCTGAACCACGCAGGTTAAGCACTGTACGAAACTATTTATTGGATGGATTTAAAAGTCAATTTGAGTAGAAGCTTACTGTATAGTTCATCCATCTGTTTGTAATGAAATGTGATATTTGTCAGTAGTAGAAAAGTCAGGAAAAACATTGTACACTGCAAGTCCATGGCATGATCTGGAGAGTGACTGTTCTGAACTGCCAGGCGTATCTTTATGATAAAGGTAGGGCTGCTGCTATGAATGCCAAAGCAACCATCATAACACCACCACCACTCTCACCAGCTATACTACATCTACTGCTGCTGCTTTTGCTGCTATTGCTGCCACCACAACTACAGCATACTAATGCTGCTACAACCGCCACAGCCGTTACAACCACCACCCCTGCTACAACTGCCACAGCCGTTACAACCACCACCCCTGCTACAACCGCCACAACCGTTACAACCACCACCCCTGCTACAACCGCCACAGCCGTTACAACCACCACCCCTGCTACAACCGCCACAACCGTTACAACCACCACCCCTGCTACAACCGCCACAACCGTTACAACCACCACCCCTGCCACAACCGCCACAGCCGTTACAACCACCACCCCTACTACAACCGCCACAGCCGTTACAACCACCACCCCTGCTACAACTGCCACAGCCGCCACCTATAATATAACCATCACCACCACCACCGATACTTAAGCCACTACCACCACAACTACTACAACCACTAAAGCTGCTGCCACCACCAATACTGCAACCAGCACCATGACAACAACAACCACTGCTACTAATGCTAACTACTAATGCTTCTGCTGTTACAACAAGTATTTCAACTACTCAACAAGTAGTATATTTATCTTAAGTTTCTTGCGCAAGCAACTCATGAATTAATTACAGGTTCTGAGTAAAAGTCCTTGTGCTTCACTGTAGCTATCAGAGTGCCAGCACAAGCCTTGCTGTAGCCCAGAGGAGAGATTTAGCCTGCTGCCTAATTAGATCCTTTATGTTACCATAGGCCAGAGCAGTTTCTATTCATGTTTTGGGTGTTGCCTGTATTTTCAAACTTTCCCAGGGGAAGGGAGGGCTGAACAACTATTCCTTACTGAGAAAGAGTGGGAGAGGTAGCAAAAGAGAGAGAGAGTGGGAGGGAGAGAGAGGGAGAGGGAGAGGGAGGAAGAGAGAGAAAGGTGGTGGATAGAGAGAGAGGGATAGGGAGAGAGAGAGGAAATGGTAGAGGGATACAAAGACTGATAGGAAGAAGGAGGGAGAGGAAATAGAAAGGTAGAGACAGAGGATTTCTTCGCACCCTGGTCTGTTTTCTCATTTAATGCAGAATATCAATCAGTGAGGCAGTAGGTAATAATTTTAAAGTCATTGGGATGACTCTGGTACGGCCTGAAACCACAGCCATCAGGATCAGGGCAGACACTAACCACAAGGCCACGGAACTCATCACTCTCCAGCTATGCCTCCTGTTTTCCTTTCTTTGGCACAGACTTTGAAACCAAAGCAGGGGGTGTTTTCCTGTGGTTTACCCTTCTTCTCTGGGACAGTATTTGCTCCTCATGTCTTTAAAGTCCTACAGCAGAGTGATGGGGGGATAAATGCTGTTCATCTACAACATGAGCTGCCTCTTCATCTGCAGCTGTAGAGCTCTGAAAGTGGCATGTGCAGACGCATCTGGACTGGATGGAGATACCTGTGCAAGGTGAGTATGTGTGGCAGACAGACAGACCAGTGGAGTGTATCCAAAACCACTGAGCCAACCAGAAACTGTTAAACCTTTTATTTTCTGGCTGCAGCACACTATAGGGGCAATAATACATGGAGAGAAACAGAAAAATGGTCAACTGTCAATCTGTATGTATATAATTTTTTCTTTTGATTTGTATGGTTATATTTGATTATTTGCTGTATTGTTCATAATATTGCTTTGGCAACACAGTGATTGTCTGTCCTGCCAAGAAAGCACTTTTGAATTTGAATTTGTGTTTGAGAGAGAGAAAGACAAACTTCCCTTGGACTGGAAACAAAAATCTGAATGGAATGTTAATGGTAATCTAAAAATATTGCCCACACAAGAACAATAAATGCATCATTCTGTAACTCACGGGGAAGTACAGAGATGTCTGGGGCAGAGCTACACTGCAGTAGGTGGCGGGATTGTGGTTTGCCCCTCCCAGCACTGACAAGCATGTTTGTGCAGCCCGTTTAATCCACACTAAAAATGGATCACTCCAACATAAACAAAAACAACAGGGCCGCCGTTTCCTCTGGTTTTCATTTGGTGTAAACAGCCAGATTCAGGGCCTGTGGTGAGGAGGACAAACACGTGGCCTGCCAAATGCAGGAATTCACTGCGCCCTCTCGAAACAAAAACAAATTAAGCCAATGCGACAAAGCAGAGAATAAGCATATTTATCAATTAAAGTATGTCTGTGAGTTATGTACAGTCATTTTCTCCTCTGGTTTATGTGGTAAAAAATAAATGAATAAAATAAAAGGTTTGGGTTTGGTTTATAGACACACTCAGTGTGAATAAGAAAATTAGCGTGTTTTTGTGCCGTCTACTTTGGGCCCTGCGTTTGCCAGTGTCTGGGTTTTCAGTTAACTTGCTGAGACGGGGAGATGCAGGCACAGGCTGGAATACGACATGGCTTACTTTCGTGGGAGCGATTTTAAAAAATCATCACAAAGTGAGCCGAACGCAGGAGTGAATTAAGCAGGCCAGGCATGCCGGGAGCAGAGCTGGGGGGGGGGGGGGGGGGGCTGTCTCTCTGGACTCCTGCTTGGATTGACACACTCAGGTCTGTAGAGCTGGTGATGCTGCAGGGACCAGGGATATGCCAGTGACTGCCTCAGGGCTGGCGTTATGGGAGTGCTTAGGGGTGCATTGCACCTCCAGACGGATCACAGTGCACCCCCGCTTATCTCCTTATATCCCGATGTCCCATAGTATTTATTACTTTCTTTTAAGATATGGCGCTTTGTGTGCCCCCCCCCACCCCCCGCCAAGACAAGGTACAAGCTAGCAGGTAAAGCAAACACCTGCGCTAAACCGTTACATTACATTTTATTACTTTTTACTTAGTTTACATAGTTCAGTAGGAGACAGTTTGAGACATGAGAGGTTCCTTTAGGAGGTAGTATTCCAGGTGCTCAGGTGAGAGCGGAAGAGCTGTGTCTTCAGATGTGTCTTGAAGACAGAGGGGGGACTCTGCCGAGACTGCTGTGTGTGTGTGTGTGCTGGGGTTGCAGCGAGGAGAGCCTGCAGGCTTTAATGGCGGATGATCAGAGAGGGCCCCAGGCAGCATGGGGGCACGTCAGTTAAGCTGAGGGCAGAAAATAAGATGCAGTTTTGGGTCCCCTCCATTCCTGCCCGATTATATGCAAGACAAACAACACGCAATGATGATAATACTGGTGACCACAAAGTTTGACATTTAGTAGATGCATTCTTGGTAACACACAATATTCATATGCATTTATGTTTTAAAAATTGGTATATTTTATTGAGGCAATGCAATTTATAAGATAGAAGAATCTGCTTAGAAATGTGTCAGAAAACACAAGCCAAGTAGAACAAAGAAATAGATGTATAATGTATTTTATTCTTATTTCTTTTGTAATGAATCTAATATATCATTCCATATTAGTCTTGCTCCTTCTTCTGAGTAAGTACATGAATAAATAAACTACAGCTGTGGATACAAACACTATGACTACTACTAAGTGCTAGTAGGCTAAAGTTTTCTGTCTTTTTTCTCTTTTTGAATATTTTCTCTGTTGCAGGTTTCTATTTGCATGCTAATTAGCAGCAGCATTTTCTCACCAAACATGATAATCTGACAGGTTTCTTCTTCTTTCTGTGAATGGGCATGTGCCCAGACAAGGCCTGCACATACACAGCGATGACGCGAATAGGAAAACCTCAGTAGTATCGGATGTAGACTGGAGCAATATTTCACCCTGCATGCTTTTCAGCCATATTCTAGTGTTACTCTATGTATACAATTACCAGACTGAATTTCCAAAGCATGATAAATGTTTAAATCTGCTGGTGTCAGGCCTGCTTAGGGTCTGTGCTTAGTTTTGCTCCTGGACAACAGAGCATGGAGAATTGTCTGCATCACTACGGAGATGAAACATCCCAGACACCAGCACAAAGATGGAGCAAATGCATTGTTTCCATGCTACATATATACTACATTCACACACACACACACACACACACACACACACACACACACACACACACACACACACAAACACACACACATACACGCAAACACACACACACACACACACACACACACACACACACACACACACACACGCAAACAGTTACATACTGAGTAGAAACGGGTAAGAATATGTCAACGGAAGGTAAAGACACACAATTTAAAACTACAACAGGAAAATGTAGTGAATTAATACAGTACCTACAAACACAAACACACACATACACACACACAATGAAGCCCTTATTTGGGCTGAGCAGAGGAAACTGGCTTTGTAATGGTGTGGGCTGTTTTTGGCAAATATTGGTCTGGATTTTGGCCTGGCTTTGGTAAATATTGACCCTGAACATACAGACTTCAATAGCTGCTCATGGACTGGGCCACTGACTTTGGGGTTGGTGTCACACACACCCTGACCCCTGGGACACAGGGCTCTCTTGGGTAAACACGCATGGCTTCAGCTGGTAGGCTGAGTCGAACGTTTACGGTTTAGGGAGAAGTGAAAAACTGCTGCCCTCTCCTGGCAATATTATGAAACTGCAGGTCATTCAGACATACTTGTCTTTTTACGGAGTTTAAAACGTTTTATATCAAACTGATGCCATTCCAATTTGGGGTATTTTTCTATGCAGAAAATTACAGCATAAAAACAACAGGCATACTCTCTCTACTGTCGCAAAGCTAATCTTAACTATTTTTGGACACCCAGCACAAAAATAGCCACACCAAAGCGCAGCGGAGAGTCACCCCACGAGGTATGGCCTGTCAGAGAGAGGAAAAAGGACATGCGTGATCAGAATGGTTTTCTGTGGTTTTCTACACCCTTCTCAACAGGAAGTGTCTTGAGGCTCCTGGAACACCAGACAGAAACAGGACTGATGGGGTCAATAACCCCCTGTGAGCAGCTGACCCATGCTGCAGACCCAGTCATGTCCAGGGGATGATGGGTCCACATGGTCCTGAGTGTGAGGTTCGGTCATAACCAATTCAGAATCCAAGAGGGAGGTTTCTGTGTGTTAGCCATGGTTTTATATCATGATACAGCACCAGACAATTTGTGCATGAGGGAGATTGAAATAAACAACAGAGGTATCAGATTTAGGCTTGTGTGAAGGTGAACAGTGTATTCTTATGAGCTATAAACCAATCCTGTATCATGTCCATCATGCCCAGTGAGGGAGCTGCGGTAACAGAGTGGGCTTTACCAGAGATTGGCAGAGACTGTCAGCCACTTTTACCAACACAAAGGGCCTCACGTGGAAGGATCTGGGGTCCCTGAGGATCAGCTCTTTTTATGACATCACCCGGCTTTTCCATATGGTTGCCATGGAATCTCACCAGTGCACCGTGCAGTTCCTGCACCAGCTGAGAGACGGAGGTGAGGGGTTTTCAGGCTGAATTTTGGACTGACGGAGTGGGGGATTACTGCATGGATTACAGCAGATACTTCCACAGCTCAGGGGCTGTGGATTAGAAGGCTCTGCTGCTTGTTTAACTTATGACCAATTTGTAAGGCTCTCAGCCTCCTGTTATAACGATTTTGGGGCTTTAAGAGGATTTACCTAAGAACACGAGAATTTACAGGTGAACCCTTTACAAGGTGGAAGTAATACTTAAAACAGTAAGGAAGCCAAAGTGGGCAAGCACTAGTGTGGTGTGATCATATTTTCTTTAGTCAAGATCCATACTGCTGCATTTTGTAGAGAAAAGAGGTCATTGTGCAGTTAGGACTGCTTAATCTAAAAGTTATACATAGACCTGATTTTAACATGTTCTATGAACAATTGTAATAATAATAGTAAGAAAAACAAGATGCTGAAGAAATTTAATTTATGATGTGCACTTATCTAAACCTAAGGCATTAGATGCGATGTGCGTGTCAGAAGAAAGATTGGGAATAAATGTTGCATGATGCCTTTTGGTAATAACATCAGGAGTAACAGAAAACTGTATTAACAGACAAGTTCAGTAATTTTTTGTAGGTCATAGCATGTGAAATGCATGTGACTATGAAACATCAATCGATAGTTGAAAGTTTTGAGAAACTGTTGCCTCGCGTGACTCCAGACCGAGCTGTAGCGTTGCAGTCAGCAGTCTCGTGTTAACACGCTATATCCCAGCCCGAGCTGCGCTTTATGTGTATGTGTGCATGCACACTAGCTGCTTTATTTAGCGGCACCTCGGGCAGTAAGAGTCGCGCACCTTCCGTTTCCCCACATGCGATACCGTTGGCTCTCCACATGCATGGCCTGCAGCTGGAACAGACCTCTGTTGTGCCGTACCAGGAAGAGAAAAGAAAGTTTTTGTTTCCTTGACCTTGTCCATCGTATACAAAGTCATGAAGCTGAAATGGAGATATAGTTTTAACTCTGGGCGCTTTTTTTTTTTTATTGTTGTCTTAAATTATGAAGTTTTACATTCTGTTGGGGGTGGAAAGAATTTGCCCAAGGTTAGTTATCTGAGGGGTATATTTCATTATGCACAACAGCTCGATTGTCTGCGAGTTAGCACTTCAATAGATGTCACAGAGGGTGCAGAGATGTAGCTTATTGTGGTTAATGCCATTACATGCTGAGCTGACATATAAAAGGCCACTTACATCCAGTTAAGAACTTTAAGGAAGAGGTTTAGTTAAAAGTCCATTGCAGCTCTGCTCTTACATAAATAGTTACAAAAAATCTAAACTGAGAAATGCAATTAAACTGCAGACAATTTTTAAATATGCTGTAATATTTGGTAAGTAAAGCAAATGAATCTGAAGAATAAGGAAAGATGACAGCATGGGCATTTGCCTTTGGCTGGTAACCTGCAATGGCCGTAGAGTGAAAAATATCCTTTAGCCATACTCTAAGGATTTATTAATTTTCATGCCTGTATCATTTAGAACCCAGTGCATGCTGAAGTTGTCATATACTGTCTACTGGGCAAAAATGAAGACCTGCAAAGTCTGAGGTGGATAGGACCATGTCCGGGGGGGTGGGGGGTTGCGTGGGTGAGGGTGTCTCTCTGCTGTGGGTGGGACACACACCAGGGGTGTTCTCTCCACTGTGAGAACCCTGAGAGTTTGGGGTGGGGATCATAACTCCTGAGCATGCAGACACAGATTTCTGCTTTACAGCGATTCTGTGTTTTGAGTTTTGTGAGAAAGGTGCCAGACCTGAGCTTTCATGTGGCACGGCAGGTGATGGGGCCAGCTGTCGAGGGTGGGGCCATCCTTACAGGGACCCCACAGACTGCCCACTCAGCACAATGGCAGAAATATGGAGGAATTACATTTAGACTTTAACTTCCATCTGGAGAACCATGGTATAAATCCTTTCTCTTTCACCCTTTGGACCCCTCTTTTGCTCAGTTTCAGCCTGCCGCACTGATCCTGACCCCCAAACATGTTGTGCGCTGGGGGCCAGTGTGTTTTCAGCTCAAGCTTTAAAAACGTGGAGCTCGGTGCTGTGATGAAAGAGAACCACCTGGTCTCAGAGGGGCCAGAACTGCTTACAGCTGGACAAATAACGAAGGAGAGCTGTGTTCCCCTGAACATGGGCTTTCTCACTTTTGACCCCATCTTTTGACGTGACCCCGTAGTCTGTTACTAGCTGTCTCATTCTGAAATGACTAATGAAGGCAGGTCTCTCGTTTCCCTGTCCTGTCACCATACATGACTTGAGATTGCATGTTCTTCAATATGCTTTGATCACTGGATCCAAACTGAGCGATAATCTGATTTAAAAGATTAGGTTCCCTCTCTCAGACCGCTCTGATAACAATGTTGACTTCACACGCACCTGGATACTGTCCATGTTTTTATTACTGACATAATTTAAGCAGATAGAGACGAAAGTATTTATGGTTTTAATTTTGTTGTACATATTCAGCAGTACAAACCTGGACTGAATTCTTCCTCCTTCCCTGATGTTCTTGTTTCATAATATTTTGTTTTCCCTGTACTGTGTAACTGATGCAACATTAGATACAATAATACAAAATATTGGGGAGCAGTGGCAGGTACAATGATATAAAACAATGGGCCGTAGTGTAGCATAGTGGTTAGGAGCAGGGCGTGTAACCAAACAGTTGCTGGTTAGATTCCCTGATGGGGCACTACTGCTGTACCCTTGCTCAAGGTATAGTATTTCAGTAATTATTGAGCTGTATAAATGGATAAATACTGTAACCTATGTAAGTCACTCTGGATAAGAGTGTCTGTTAAATGACAGTGATGTAATGTAATAAAATACAAAACAACATGTTCCTATACAACACCAGAAGAATCTGCCCCATCCTCACCACCTACTCAACCCAAGTGCTGGTCCAAGGCCCGGTTCTCTCCCATGTTGACTACGTCTTATGCGCCCTCGCTGCCCTCCCTGCATGTGTGGGTAAACTCCTGCATCTTAGTCAGAATACCGCTGCCCTGAAATTCTCCCGTGTCTCACCATCCCGATCTCCCTCCGCTGGCTACAGCTGGTGGCTCACGGCCATGTCGAAACGCTGCCGTTAGCTTACCGAGTCGTGCAGGGAATGGCTCCCTCCTCAGTCTCTCTCGAGACCCTACACACTGGCTAGGCCTCTGTGCTAAGCTTCTTCAGGACCCTTGGCTGTTCCCCCCTCTCAGAACTTCGCATCTTCTGTCTGTTTTGGCTCCCACGTGGTAGAAGGAGCTTCCTGTTGCCGTGAGGACTGCGGAGACGCTGCAGAGGCTCCATCAGAGACCCAGACTCAGCCCCCTACCCAAGCATGACCTTTCATTCCCCTCATGTGTAATTATATATGTGGAAAAGTACTTCAAAGTTTCATGTAATTGTATAAGGAGGTTTGCTTCAGGGTATGTTATCATAGATCATGTACTTTGCATTGTATTTACATGTTGATCTTGGCACACACTTGTGATCTCAGCACTGCTTGACAATGATGCTTTTTCATGTTGCTAAAGGTGTCTTGTTTGTGCAACTTTCCATGTCACTTTACTAGATGGACTTTATACTGTTTTGAATTTCCATACTTGAGAATCCCTAGTTGACGTTAATTGTTAACTGACTGTCAATTTGAATCAGCCTTTTATAGTAACATACCTTTTAAGGATCCAGGATATAACTAATGGGTCATTGCTGTGAAAGATAAATATGCAATATTCGCTGAATAACTTATCAATCAATGGCAGATTCTCTAACAGTGTCTCTCATCATTAAGCTTGGCAGCGCCACCTAGAGGGGGGTCCATGCCCTGCAGGATGAGGCTGGTGATGGAGTGCAGTGCTTTACCACCATTGGAAACATCCACAGAGGGCTAACGGGTAACGGAAAGACTGGAGCACAAACCGCTTTCCTGCTAGAAACCCCATTGCCTTGATGCTTGTTCTTGTTTTCTGTTTGAATGCACTTTGCCTCTAAGTTTTCTTTTGGATGGTCTTATAATTTCTGTCAGAGGAGAGGATTTCTCTGCTCCTGCATTTCCTTTAGCTCTAGGATATCTCAGGGAAGCATTGTACCATGGCAACTGTCAATATTTACACAGCAGCTTGTATCTTGACAATGCAATCATATGTGTATGGTTATAAAGGGACCGGGTCTGTGCAGCCCATTGTACTTCAGGAAACAGTTCTGCACAGTAACACTGCAAAACTAAACACTGATGCATTTATGTACAGAATTCAAGGATAATAATGCAGGACAACACATTTTAGCATTGTGTCTCAGCTTGCAACAGTCAATTTAGGAAGAGAAAACATACTTATCTTATGGGCTGTTGTGCAAACATATTTCATTTAAAACTGTGGAACAAAACAGTGAAACACTAAATCTGGCACTGCTTGGCGTTTTCTGTGTGGCCGCTTAAGTTTTACATCATCATTTTGGAAACGTCTCTTGTAATAGTAATAAAATAAAAAGCAACAAGAACTATTAACAGTAAAATACATGGCAAATACTGCATTTTCTTATTAAACTGAAAAGCGGTCTTAAATACAGATTAAAAGCTCCTCAGTGATGACGTGCATGTTTTGTTTCCCTGAGCATAAAACGTTGTCTTTAACTGCACTACTTATCAAAGGTGGAAAGTCAACTAAATTTAAAAATACTCCATACACACGTCTCCTTTACAAATGCAAGTATATCCAATGCTAAATTGATAAAATTAGTAAGAACGTATAATTATATATATATATAATTCAGTATAAAAGCTAGACATACAAAGGCTATGTGCCAAACAAACTTATTTTGATGTTAGCGAAGGGGAAGCGGTGCGTTTTGCGCGCTACTGCAGCACGCAGGCGTTGGACGGCTGCGCTCTGGCGCGCAGCTGCGCCTGGCATATCGCAAGCATCCAGTCCTGCCGCTCCAGCTCGCTGCCGGCCCGCAGGCAGAACGTCCGCTTGCCGTCCTTCGGGGTTACGGTCCAGCCGAAAACCCCATCGCCGTCCATCACGTCAACCTTGGCACCTACGAGGTCGATGCTCTTCCGAGTCTCCTGGACACACAGTCAATTTAATAAAGTGCAATGATCAATATAATTAACGTGAATAGGAAATGAACAGTTTCGCGCTATGAAAAAGTTTTAGCTTGAAGTTAAAGTATCTAGCATAACTAGCCAACAGATTGCAACATACACGAGGCTACCCTACATTTTAAAGCTCAATAACAAGGTATTATTCACACTTTCGCTCTGAAAGGCTTAACGTGCGTTATAACTAATGAATAGATAGCTAATGTAGCTACGCCAGATATAGCTAGATCTGTGCATTAAAATGTATTTAGCTAGCTAGCCTATATAATTTTGTACCAACCTGGCTAGTTAGCTAGATAACTGAATTCGAGAGGAATTAGAACTAGACAGCTAACGTGCTTGATAGCTAACCTAGTGCTAACTAATGTCAGGCTAAGTTCACGTTGCTCTAAAAAGTTGAGAATGATTTATAGTGTACCTCGTGATCAGGTCCTCACACACATTAAAAAGAAATTTTTACAATTTCAGTCAAACGTTAATTTACGTAATTGTGCTATCTGGTTAAGTAATTAATTTCCGTTTCACATTACATGTGACTGGATTTCAGGCTGCTATGGTAACACAACAGCAATATAATAAGTGTGGGAACACATACAGCAGTTATCCTACGAAGGGTTATATAATCTGAAAGTTCGTCATGGCAGGATAACTTTACAGTCAATTGAAATATCTGACGAGAAAAAAATACACAAAATTATTCAGTGCTGCGGTGCTCGTCCACCACTAAATAAGCTTTCTCTGTTGCCTTGGAGACGCAGCTAAGCTCTTCAAGCACCTGAGTGCCTAATGCTCTTTGGCAACCAGGGATCTTACCTCTTCCTTATCACCATACAAGAGTTTAGTCTCTCCTAACTTAAACCATGCAGGCTTCCAGCGGTAGGTGAAATGTGTACGCTTTGATAACCATCCCGTTTTACTCTCGACCGTCTCTGATGTGTTTTCAAGCGCACCGTTAGAGGTCGCAGATACCTCATCCATCATTACAGCTTGAGCGCAAATACCAAGAAAAAAAGAGAAACGTCCATAGTGCGCATGCGCAGGCAGGACTGCTATTATATATTGGGAATTGTAGTTTATTTTTTTGAGGCTGATGTTACAGTGGCTAATGGAATAAACACGGCTGAACTACAACTCCCAGAAAACATTTATCCTGCTCTGTTCTTACTGGAGGAGGGGAATCGTTACAGCTGGAGGGATAATAAGATGCGCATGAACTAGCTGCGAACTGGCAGCGAGAAGAAAGTTTTCCAAGAGTGGAGAAGTAGGAAATGATACTCGCTGCTCGCCAAAGCTTACTCACTCAAATGCATTTTTTTGCAGTGGAAAAACTGTAGCACCGCTCTTTTGCTAAACGACGTTATGAATCAACTTACAGTGTTTTGCTTTTGATTCATGTTGGAATTAGAAGTTTGTGCAGTCCTCCTCCCAGGGAAACAAAACCGCCCTTTGGATAAAGGTAACGCATTTCTTAAAGAGAACCTTTCCTCTCTAAATAATATTGAAATTAACGGATCGTTAAAGGTTACATTATATTTCAGCAATGTCAGGAATAAAAAAGCAATAGCTAAAGTATTGCTGTTGTGTAACTTATTTATTTGGTATGCGTGAACTGAACGAGTTGCTGTGTCCGCTATCCATTTGAGAGTGGGAGGGTCCAGATGTGGACGCCGTGGCTCCAGATGTGTACATTGAAAGTTCGCACATAGCCGTGCTTCGACGGTCCGTAACACCAGAACAACCGTTGCAACATTTAGAATTACTAGCATTTTATTACTGGGAGAAATATCGTTTTATTTGCACTACTGTTAAAACATCGCTGGAAGATCATAACGTATACGTACCAGCCAGCGATATTATACCACCCTGTTTTGCATTGAATTCATCCTTAATATTAGGTTTTGCCGGCATTGCTGTGTACAATGGAGTGGCTACTGTACATGTTAATTAAAGCGATGCAACTGGTCATACCTTGTGTTAGGCCGAATAATTAATCATTTAGAAATAATTTATTTGTTGCTTTTATGCTGTGCAGCAGTTATGGGTTTTAAATTGTTATATTCATTTAATTTGTTGGTGGAACAATGTCCTGTTTACATTTAAACTTTTCGTATTGCTGAAATATTCAGAGAAGCATAAAAGGGACCATTTAAGTCTTGTTCTGTAGTAAAATAACGAAGTGTAAAAATACCTCGAAGCAGGTACAGTAACTGCAGTAAGCTCTTGCATACATGAATATTTGAAAACAACTCAGATTTTCCGCTGATTGCAAAACATGTGCTTTGATTTGGTAATATGTTAATACTATGTAAGAATTGTCTGCGATTAATTCCACATTTCTTGCCTGGCGTAATTTATTTTAATCAGTAATAAAATGAATTAATTATAATACCTACAGATAAACAAGTAAATGAACTGAAAGCAAGTTATGCATTTGAGGCTCGGCAATGAAAGCTATGGAAAGCGCTGGCCTATTCAGAAACAACGGAGTAACGGTGAGAAATGGCGCAGAAGTTAATGAACGACTTTACGCAATACCTGTTGCCATTCCAGGTGTTTCTGTCGCCTCTCCCGTTACCCCCGTTCACAGCTAGTCAAACGATTGCTTAGCGCCCTGACTTTTTTGCCAGATTTCCGGTGGTAGAGCCAGGACGTCTGACGAGAGCAAGCAACGCCGGAGAAAAATGCCCATCCTCTAGTGAGCGCACTGACTGCACTGAGAACAGCGTGTTGGGGTGTCGTGGGCTCCTGTGGATCAGACCATACTTTTTGTTTGGCTGCGCACGCTCAAGCGGCATTTTCCACGGAGCGTGAACTGTGGCATTTAGCGGGGATGCTGCCGGATTCAACACATGTGCTCGAATGACTTCAGCTGAAACATACATTTCACCTGTGTGGTGTGAAGAAGCAGTACTGTAACTGACAGCGACTACCTTTTGCATCTTACTTTTTGCTCTCGCAGAATACTATCTCGTTGGAAATACAGCCGAACACGTTTCCACATGGAAGAAAACGGCATCACTGCATCCTTTGATTTTTGACGGATTCCACACTTTCAACGAACATCTTGTCTGCGTAGCTCCTACAGACCGGACAAAAAATGTCAGAACTGACAAAGTGCTGCTTTTGATTAGAGCTGTTCATTTCAGGAACATTACTGAACTCGCACCTTGAACAGTTTTCTTTTTTGGATCAACTAGAGGAAGAAAGCAAATGTCTACCGGTAGCAGCTCGTCTCCTCCGTCCTTATCAAGAGTGCCGCTCCTCTCTCAGCATCCCACTGCGCCGCCGACCCCCTCGCCGTCCCCCAGCCCGCCGGCTCCGCTGTACAGCCGCCTGTCGAACGGGAGCGCCAGCGCTCCCAGCCCCACCAACTCCCGGGGCTCTTTCCACGGCGTTTCCTTCCTCCTGCAGATAGGACTGACCAGGGAAACGGTGAACCTCGAGGCAAATGACCTGTCCCTTTCTGCGGTGAAGGACCTCGTCTGCTCCATAGTGGACCAAAAGGTAATTGTCGTCGTCAGTAGCGTTACAGGCTGTGATGCAAGTTGTGTTGATTGTTCTTAACTACATTCCATTGTATACGCCCGACGGATTCGTTTTTAGGTTCTATTCTGAGTTACGCTAATTTACGTATTAGGTGAGAACTGTGGTGTAGCTAAAAAAAAACGTGGTTTGACCAGTGGTACCTGATACATTGGAGTGTAAATTCCCCATAACTCATATGATTGTGCTTGACAAATCAGTGCATCCATAGGAGACCAGGAGGAAACTTTGTACATGATATGTATGGTGCTGTGATTTGTTGCTTGAGAGTTGTTACCTTTATGCTGTGAAATTGTTAGTGGCAGGAAGCAAGTGAATTCATATCAGAGAGATTGTATCTTTGTGATACATTTTGATTCAATGGGTTGGATTTTCAGCCAATCATGTGTCACTGCAAAATTTGGCATAATTTTCCAAATTCGAACTCCAAACTCCAAACTCCAAACTTCAAACTGGAATTGCATTGGGTGTTTGTGTAAAAGTCGCGGTGAACATGGTGACGTTGTGTGACAGGTACTCAGCGGCCCTTTGTTGTTGTCAGATGCATTGTCTCGCTCTTATTCATTTGGAACCAAAAGAAGCGACTGACGCGATGGAAACTCTGCACTTCTCTGCTGGAAAAACCTGAGGTTGTTTTCATGAAAGAAAGAAGAAAGGTAAAAACAGTTACGTTTCGCTCGACGGCGGCGCTCTGAGCTGCAGATGGCTGTGGTTTTACGGCTCTGTTTTATCTCCGGTTGCTCCTTGCTGTAGGGGTGACACCTGTACCTTGCAAAAGTCAAATCAGTGGGGTAAGTGGCACACTGGGGTGTGGGGGGGGTCGGGGGGGTCGGGGGCAGATGTCTGGTGGGGGGGCTTCATTTCTAGGGCATGCAGTCTTCCCTGGCTCATCAAATGCCCTCTCACACACACTTGTGTACTGTTCAGGCAGGAAAACAAGGAAGTTGATGATGTAATGTTACATTTATGTAGTTTGTTGTGCTTTGTATTGCATGGCTTTAGGTTCCAAGTTCGGGCCTTGCTTGTACTCTATATGAGCTGTAGAAAGTGTTAGGTATTAAGCCATGTCTGAAGACTGTGTGGAAGGAAGGGGATTATTCACAAAACAGCAGTAGATGTGTTGTTTATGAAAGCAGTTGGTTTGGATACACAGCATGTGTTAGAGATGATGAAATGATATATGGGTTTATGGAGTGATCGCAGATGTGCTGTTCGGTGACACGGAGAGTCTGTCCAACATTGTGCTCTGGGTTCCGTCATAACAGGAGTGTCAAAAGCATTTAAGCACATGCATTACATTTTGTGCACCAAGGAAAAAAAATTAAACATGTATATAAAATATGCATATCTGTGGCTCATTTAACTTGGATGGATACAGTTATGTTCTGTTGTGCTGGAAGTCGCCCTGGATGAGACTAAATGCATGTAATGTAATGTATGAAAATGGCATGATATTTGTAGGGTAATCTTAATAGAAATCACCCTTCATCTAAGATAATAGGCAACAATGTCATAAATCAATGTTGTGAATCAATAAAAGCATTTGGTCCTTAAGTGTGATCCCCTCCCCACAGTGAACTGTGTCAGGAAGCAGGGCAGACTCAGGCTCAGATTAGCATGGAAGCTTGCTCTGGAGCAGATTAGTCTTGTCTGGAACAAAGTGGTCCGAGTAACAGCCATGTTCCTCTCTCCCTGAGTGAGAAGCTAACTTGGAGTAATGATATTTCCCTTTTTTGTACTGCTGGGTGATGATGGCACTAACAGGGGCCTGGCTGTGGTGGACGCTCTGGAATAGTGAACAGAGCCAGTCTAAGCAGACTCATTAATGGGCCCTTTACGTGGCGTAGTGTTGCAATGCTGTTAACACCTGCTGTTTGCGAGGTTTACTCATCTTCCTCAGATAGGACTCTCCTACATTCCTATTACTGTGTCCATCCACTGGCAGAAATTTAGATATTAGACGGAAATATGGGCTAAAATTGTTTTACAGAAAAACTGGACTTGTAGTTCTACAATTGCGTGACAATTTAGTAGAACAGTTATTAGAACTAATAGACTGTGGACAGGCTCATGGCCAACTCCAGAGGAATGGAGACCTTAGACTGGATCACTGTGTCTTTTATTTAAACCTCTTTTTGTGAAATCAGTTACTGATGTGTGTCACTTTCAGTGTGTAATAAGTTTGGTGACATTTTTTTGGAAATGGAGTTCACAGGTAAAGGAAGTCAAGGATGCGAGGTTTACTCATCTTCCTCAGATAGGACTCTCCTACATTCCTATTACTGTGTCCATCCACTGGCAGAAATTTAGATATTAGACGGAAATATGGGCTAAAATTGTTTTACAGAAAAACTGGACTTGTAGTTCTACAATTGCGTGACAATTTAGTAGAACAGTTATTAGAACTAATAGACTGTGGACAGGCTCATGGCCAACTCCAGAGGAATGGAGACCTTAGACTGGATCACTGTGTCTTTTATTTAAACCTCTTTTTGTGAAATCAGTTACTGATGTGTGTCACTTTCAGTGTGTAATAAGTTTGGTGACATTTTTTTGGAAATGGAGTTCACAGGTAAAGGAAGTCAAGGAAAGTAATTGAAAAGCAGACATCACCTCACAACATTGCTCCCATTTCTTTTTTTTCTGCAAAGTTGTCTGCTGATATGGGTTTTCCAGAGATAATATTATTCACTGTGTATGGTCACCAATAAGGCATGAAGGAGGAAGAGAAATGTCAAGGTGCTGAGGGAGACAGAGGACATTTTAGCGAATGAAGCCACAACAAGGGCAATGTGCGAGAGAAAATGAAGCAGTCAGTAAAGGCATGCAGGTACAGGAAAAACTCTCTCTTTTTCTTAAAAAAAAGTAACTGCTTGGTCACTGTTGAATAAAATGACCGTTTATATTTTCTTTGTGTACCTCAGAGATGGTTAGCTGTTGGACATGAACAAGGCTGCTGCTTTCAGAATTGTAAGCAGTACAAAATGTAGTGTGTTATTCCTCTCCACTGTTTCACCCCCTAGTGCTGCTATTCATCAGTGCTTCTTTGACAAACAGAATCACCATGAGTGACTTGTATAACTCGAGGATGATTACATTTGATATCCATTAGCATTTTCATAACCGGGCATCAAAGATGAAGATTAGGGGGCTCACGTCTCTCTGTTTATTTCACATAAATATTGTATTTATGTAACGACAATCTGGGATAAATGCAACAAATTCAAACATCTTGATCTTCAGCCTCCAGCTTTTTTTCTTTTGCATGTTAATAGTGGAGTGAATATCATTGTACTAAAACAGGACAGAAACATTAAATTCAGCTGCACATTACAGTTTTTGAATGTAGCTGTTTGCCTCAAAAACATCAAGTCTCAGTTAATGTATTGAAAATTGTGAGCAAACAGTGTGAAATGGAGCCTTACCTGGTTTGAACCTAGAGTTTCCCATCAATATGCAGCACTAATGCACAGCTAATGATTCAAAGCCCTTTTCACTTCCTGTTGTAAGCGTGTAGCTTCTGCTAAAGTAAATACCACTCACACTCCAGTAAAACCAGAGCATTTCAATGCAGTGCCAGCATTATACTCTCATTCAGCATGCTAATGTATTCATTCATCATCTGGATGTTACTTTGAAAAAAGCAACTCACTCAGAAGCCGTAGTTTTGTTATTCCGGAGTAGAAATTAAGAATTCTGTAATTCATCAGAAATGTTCAAACTGGGAAGTTGTTATAAAATAGTAACACCGGCTATGCAAGTGTTTGCAGATGATGATGTCACCACAGTGAGCTCAGTGGGACGTGCAGGAAGATGGGCTGGTAATGTATGCTCTCTATGCTTGTGTCATCCCCATTACAATAGCATTATCACATGCTTGCATTAATGTCACAAAACGATAACATTGGAATTGCTACTCGTAAAAAAAAGAAAAAAGCCAAAAAACCCATTTTGTGTTTTTTTCATGTTAATTGCGATTCGTTAAGTGAGTACACATTTGTCAGTGTCATGTCAACGAATTGCGATTCGTTAAGTGAGGCCCTCTGTGTGCTCCGTGTTTTCGGAAGTGCACAGCGTGGCTCCTGCATCGCAGCAACGCAGGTGCAGAAGACTCCCCCTCTCTCTGTGCGCGGGCAGTGAGCCGTGCTGACGGGGGCCCCGGCGTGAGGAGTCAGGGTTTTATTTCAGATGGAAAGGGGGGACCGTCCCCGAGGCTGGCAGGAGACAGGGAGGGAGGGCCCCCTCCCCTGCGCCCGCCTGTTCCCCGCCTCGCGCCCCCCCTCCCGCCCGGCGGAGGCTGTGGTGAGAGTGCGTGGGCCTCCTGAGAGAGCAGGCGCTTCCGTGGAATCGCTCTCCACCTGTGCAGTCAGAGCCGGCTCTGCTGAAGGAGGGCCGAGCTTTTAAACCAAACAAAAAAAGTTTTGTTCCATTTCTAGGGAAAAAGCACTCAGTGTGAGTATAGCAGTGGAAGAGTGTGTGGTTTCAGAAGAGTTAAAAGGGTCAATTGGCTTTACTTTAGTCAGAGAATTAAAGAAAAAATGGCCTTTTGAGGTAGCCAGTTCACCCTCATCCAAAGTCTTAGTGGACAAAAAATACCCTGTGGAGTCTTACAGGTATTTTGGTACGGGTGCTTGCTATGTTTAGAAGGGTCACCTCTGCAGACTTTTAAAGCTTCAGAGATGAGTGGCACCCCTCGGTGGCCCAGACCTTTCTGATCAATCATTCCAAACACTCTGGGGATTAATTAGAATTTATTTTAATCGTTTAGTTGTGCCATTAGCCGCCTGTTTACAGCGGGAGAGGAAATGAGAGAGGCGGAAAGGTAGCAGCTCTCCCTCCTGATTAAAAAGCGCGTTCTTATGTCACAGGGCTTACCGGCGGCTGCGTTTGGCAGGAACAGGTGAGAACGAGCCGGAGGATGTGAGCTATCGAGCGTGAAGGAGGAAGGAGGAAACCTTCAGCACGCAGCGTGTGTAGGCTGACCCAGCCGTGAAAAACCGTGTCTCTGACGCTCCTGTGTGATCTCCGAATTTGTGTCAGATATATTCTTGAAGTGAACAGACTGAACAGTGAAAGGCATTAAAGTGTTTATAATAATATTAATAGTCCTTTCTGTTCCTAAAGCACTTTTGATTTCACAATATGGGCTCTCTAGAGTGCAGTATTAGAAGCAAATGCAGATGGTGGAAAAAAAACACAAAGTGAATCATTGTGTGGGAAAAGAGAAAGGTAATCAGAAAGGGTAAGAGACTAAAATATGTTTTTATGAAATTCCATTTTGAAGAGCTCAGCCAGTCTGTGCAGTGTACAGGTGACTATGGAGGGCACTCCACAGGTTTGGGGCCATGTTAGAGAACACACACTCACCTGCCATATGCTTTACCTGTAGCTTTGCAGTGGAATTAGGGTTGTGTCAAGCATGATATGGTAAACATCAGGCAGGCTATTTTTTTTGCTTTATGCAGGTATCTATGGCAGCGCCGAGGCAGGCCTATGAATGATTAAAGCTGCTGCCACTCTGTGACCCCTGACAGTGTAACATTTCAGGAAGCCGAAGTTAAGTGGCAGTGAATAATGCAGCGTGTTTTGCTTGGCTGTAAAGGGCTCTGGTGAGACGTGACGTTCGCAGGTGTGTGTTCCGTGTCCACTCCAGCTGTGCTCTCGTGCGGGGGGGGGGGGGGGGGGGGGGGGGGGCCGGGGGCCGGGGCAGGGCGGAGTGGGGTGTTTCAGGAAAGGGACCCCTCACAGAGGTGTTTAATTCTTGAACAGGACGCTGCCCTTCTGTGTCTCTGAGTGTTGATTGTTAATTTGGGTGAAGTCAGTCAGACTCTGCCTCAGCTAACCAAAGGAATGCAGATATGTCCTGCCCTTCACGTGAGTACTCGGAACTGCTGTTCAATCTCTAAAAAGGTCCGCCTGGGTCATTAATGTCAAACAAAAACGCACTTTGCCCTAATGATAAGGATGCTCAAGTGAGCTATTAAACAGCTTCACCTTTGCTGTTGTTGAGCTGTCACAGGTCAGGTGCCAGGGACAGATGGAATTAATCATAAATTCGGGGGTTTGTTTGTGTATTTTTCCTTCCATTCAGTTCAGCTGGAGTTCACAAGCATGCCAGCACAGTGTTTTTCCCTGTTCGGGTCTGTAGATGGACACTGACTACCTGAGGTTCTGGTAATTTCCGCGGTCTGGAGGTACACTGCTGTGGAAGCAGGAATGTTGTCCGTGGAGAGTGATGGCATGGTGTGGTGAGGCAGTCCTCGTGTGCCCACACTGATCACTATTTGGCAGCACTGTGTGGCATTTGTCAGTGTCATGTCAAGGTGACTGAAGCCGAATTGTGAACTTGAACGATGATTCCCAAGACTGGCGTACCCCTACCCTCTGCCCCCTCGCACCACACACACACGCACGCACACACACACACACACACATACGCACACTCATACACAAACTAACACACATACACACACATACACACAATCATACACAAACTAACACACATACACACCCACACACACATGCGCACACTCATACACAAACTAGCGCACACACACACACACACATACACTCACTCATACACAATCTAACACACATACACATACAAACATGCACACACATACATACACACACACACACGCACACTCATACACAAACTAACACACACGCGCGCACACATACGCACAATCATACACAAACTAACACACATACACACCCACACACACATGCGCACACTCATACACAAACTAGCACACACACACACACACACACACACACACACACACACACACACACATTCACTCATACACAATCTAACACACATACACATGCAAACGTGCACACACATACACACACACATACATGTCTGTGCACCATTTTTAGTGTAGGCTGTGTTTCCTGCAACAAAATTACTGGGGGAATTTTTCTTTATTATTTATATAACCTTCATTTCACTATTTTGGGTCAACTGAAAGCCATTTCTCTTTGCTGTGATAACCTGAGCAAGGGGGGGATTATTTTTGGGGAGGAAATTATTTAGTAAATTAACAGAGGGGATTATTATAGGCCAGATTGCAAGAGCCTGGTATACACATTACAGACTGGCACACAGGTTACAGCCATGGGCAAAACTATGCCGTCTTCTCAGTAAGAACTGATAAATGATACATTAGCACTAACCACTATTTGCTCATGAGTGCTGAAATTACATCCTACATGATTACCTTCACGAGCTCGGCTCCTAATGATCATATTAGATGAATAGGGAGTGGCCTTTGCACCGGTCACCTACCATGCTGCCTGGCTGCTCAGAGACAGTGTATTTTCACATGTGAGTGAAGCTTCTTCCCTTAATCTGTCTCATTATCAAAGGGTAACCTCAAATTAAAAATGCGGAAACAGCACCAAAGATTCTGACAAAAATGCTTTGAATGTGAGGATTGAGAAGCATGTTGAAACAGCACTTCCAGGAGTCTGGGGCGTGACGTCTGATCATATCTCCCTACCTGGACTGTGGTATTTTCCCAGGTTCTGCGGTCAGTGTGTTCAGGGATTCATCAACCTTGCTGAATGAGTGAGAGCGTTTTCCAGAACATGGCCCTGTGTCATCTTTCGTTAAAAAGGTCATTGCTCTTTGTAATACGCTTAGAAACATTAACAACAGTCTGAGTGTGGGGATTGGTGAAAGTAGGGTTTAACCTTCCAGACTTTATTACAGAAGAAACTCAGGAAAGGCTTTCAGATACGCTAATAGCGGGATTTATGTCTCCTGAGCTGAACCCATAATTTAGTTAAAATGGGTGAAAACAGTGGCATTGTGCTCTGTGATCCTGCCTGTTCTTGGACGTACGTCGTTCGTTTCGTGAGGACACAGGACGTCACCGAACCCCCGACTGGGTGGCCTTGTGCTTGCTGTTTGTCTCACTGAATTTTGAGCATCTGGAAGGAGCATGACTCGCGCTGGTTTCCTGCGGAACAGGCAATTCTCACGTACATGCCAGGGAGAGTGAGGTCTGGCTGTACGGGCAGCTTTTTGAAAGGGGCCTTGGCTTTGGAAGGCTGGGGAATTCAGCCTCTCTTTAGCTGTTTGTGAATGCGTCTGCTTGGCAGAAAAGAGGCGTTTAGAAACACCAGGGAGTTGAGTGGATGGGGAAGGCATTCTGTGCTAATATTCCCAACAATGTTGTTTGGATGGAAGCTCACGCCTCACGTGACATCATTTCCTGAAAGAGAGACAGACCTCTGGGGTTGGTTACACTGCTCATCTCTATATTTTTGACAATTCCTCTCCTTTTCTTGAAAGCGTAGCCCCATGTTACAGCCTCTGTTTCTGTGACCTGAAAGATAACAATCACTTATTTACTCTAAGCAGAACATTAGGGCGTTTGCAGTACAAGTGAATTTTGTTCACACAGTTAGCTCCACATGTGTTGCACACATTACAGGCTGTATGCTCTATGAATCAACCAGTCACTGCCTGTTAATGGCTTTAAACGTTGTGATTATGTTCTCATATGTTTCCAGACACCCTTGGTCCTGACTGGATGTGCTGTTTTACCATCAGTGATCAGCAGAAACAGAGCTGAAATGGTGGCACGCACATGCTCACCGGTGGCTCAGAGTCTGGGTCTGTATCTGAATGCTTAGCAATGTCTTTTTGGTCTAACAGGGAGGCAAAATGTTTTAAATCATCTGGGGAAATTATTAATATTTTACATTATTTTCCAAACCAGTTTGTGAAGCCCTTGCAGTTTTTCGTGAAGCAGGGCAAAGAGAGTTGTGTCTGAGTGAATAACTGCACTGTACAGATAAAGTTGGCCTGCTCTCTTTATTGGACAATGGAGGGTCATAATCGCATTCCTGAGGAGTGTGTTAAGCTCTTAGTGCTAGGATTCCAAGATGGATGTGCAGTTGCGTAACATCCCCAGACCTGGTTAATGGATAAAAGATTTGGTGGGGGGGCTTGGAAGGCATCTGAAATCCCCATGCTATTCCGAAAATTTAATGCAAACCTTGTGTTATGCTGGACCTCAAGAGACTACAGTCTGAGGGAGGAATCTGTCCTGTTTCGGCTCTTTTCAACTTTACTTGTTGCAGTGCTTAAATTCAGTAGTATTTAATAATTAATTAGCAGTGTCTGAGCAGTTCATTTTGCAGTCAGACAATGAGACATAATGTAATATCTGAATGTGTCACGGCGTGCTCTGAATTGCCGTATGAAAGATAAGGTCTGTTTATGCACGTAACTGAATAGTGAGAAATAATATCTCGGAGTTTGGAGTGTGTGTTTGCGCGCTCTTTGCGTTGGATGTGCATTGTGTCCGTTTCCTGTGGCCGTTATCATTTTCATTCACAGCTGACGCATTGTGCGCCGCCGCCGATATCCCCGTTTTCACACAGAATCAAAACTGAAATCTGCAACGCGCTGATTGTTTCTCCCAGTGAAAATGGCTTTTTCGGTTCCCCTCTTCAAAGAGAACTTCCTATTATTGAGCCCCCCAGCGCCCCGTGTGTGTGCGTGGGGGGGGGGATGGGGAAGCAGGGCCCGTTTCGGCATTGTTCGGGGGCGGCCGGAGCTGGGCGTGGCGCTCGCATTGTGTGGGTTGTGCAAAGGGCACAGACACTACGGACACCTCCGCTGGCTCTAGACGCACCAGGAATCAGGGGGCTTCCCACAGCCAGAGATGCCTCTCTCAATCACTTCCCTATTTCAGTGTTGCTGTTTTAGGCTGTCCAGTGAGGTTAGCACAAGTTACGTTGTGGTAGGGTTTTAACGGCTTGAATGGTGTTGTGCTCACTCTCACTGGTGTAGGATGGTTGTTTGCCTGGTCTGACAGTGTAGCACGCTTGAATCGATACACTTCTGTTCTTTTGTGCTGTAACTTGCTCCGGATAAGAACGTCTGCTAAATGCAATGTAATGTAATGTAATGAAGATAATAGAAATAAATTCTCAAACGTCAAAGGCTAACAGAACTTTAGTAAGGTGCCTGGTTTGTGCATCATGTGAGGGGTAAATGGCACAGAGTCTCAGGCATGAGGGAAGATAAGCATGTGAAATATGGCCTGTATACCCTACAGGCATGTATGTGCTGTTTTCAGCAAACCTGAGCGTGTGACTCCAGTCCTGGTCTGGAGAGAGGTGGAATGGGAGGCCTCACCCCTCCACACGCACACATTCCCCCTGGTTAAAGATTTTCAGCGGGAGCAGCGATCCGCGACTTCCGCCACCCTCCTTCATGTTCCACAGGACGCAGCAGTTTTTTTAGGTGTAATGTTAAAGGGCACCACAGCCAGTCATCCGAAACAAATACACCCAGGGAAAGCGTGTGGCTGGACGTACTGTATGAGTTGTCTCTCACACTTGGTAGGGCTGTTTGCACAGGCAAACACTTGAGTATGACATTCCTGAATGGATTCGGTTCTTTATCAATAGATGTAAAATACATTTTTCAGCTCCCAGTATTTATGCGTGTATGTAACATAAAAGCAAAGGGAAGTCCCAGTAATTTCTCAGAGAATGTCCTTTGGTGGTGTTTAAATATTTGTTGATGCCCTCAGATAATTAGTGTAGAAACAGGTGAAAGGCCGGCAGACACTGTGTTAGATTAGGGCTAGACTCTACAGGCGGTTCCTGCTTTTATGACACAAATCACTCCGGGAAACCCCACCATAAACCCCATCAGCAGGAAGTGGACCCTGTCTTCCCGTAGATACGGCGGTTTAATCAGCCAGCTGCTGTAACCGCAGTGGTGCGGGCTATCAGCCTCAATCACTCAGAATATCGCTTCCAAACTTGCATTAGGAGTTCCACTGAAAGATGTGTCATAAATCTCGATTTGTTTCATGAATAAAATGGATGGTGGCACTTTTGTAATGGTGGTGCATCTGGATCTTTGTGAAGTTGAGACTGTCCGTGTGCAGTCTTTAAGTGCTTCCACGAGTTTCTTCTCTTCTTCTGCCTGTTTTTGTTTCCCTAGAAATGTATGTAGACATGCTCAGCGCATTAGCAGGAGAGAAAATAACAGCATGCTGTAGCGTGCAGGTAGTCAAGTGCCATATTATAGTATGCTAGTTCCTCATGTAAAGTGTAACGTATCTGAGAAGTGCTAGAGAAGTAACTGACAGCCGCATATGTGTAAACTCCAATTCTGCTCTTGTACCAGTAAACACACATTTGGCTTGTAGAGTCTTTGTCGACTTTCCACCCGCTAATTACGAGACCTCACATCCTGTGACGTGCAAGGAAAGTTTTAATATCTTTTCAACTGTGTCAGCCATTGCTTTTGAGATATTTTTGGAATGCTCAGGGGTTTGTCTTGGTATTATAAGTTATTTTAACAAAGGTTGGGAAAATTCACTCCCCGAGGGCCAGAATCCAGCAGGTTTTTAGAGTTTTCTTTCGACGGCCGTCTGACACCTGAGACACGGGTTTAGGATTAAGTGCTGACTGAGTTAGGAGGGAGAGCAGTGGACCGTGGTCACCGCTGAGACCTGGGGCCCTCTGGCCCGTACTTCTGCTGTAAAACGGTCCCTTCAGAATTAGGCAGCAGCTGTGCAAGTGCAGTTTAAATGACAGACGACCCGGAGAAAAGCAGAGCAGAGTGGTGGAAAATGAGTGGTGGGGGTGTAGCCGAGCCCCACAGCCTGGCTTTGAGACTGTCCGTGTCACATGCCGGTGGTGGAAGAATTTGGTTTGGTTGCTTGAGGATAGGGGCCCGTCATGTGGCTGCTCTCAGACTCCCTGTGATTGGTCAGACTCCCACGAGCGGATCGTATCGCTGGAGCACCCACCTGACTGCGGTGCACCGTGTGATCGTGCGGTGCGGTAAAAAATTCGATTGCAGACGCATGGAGGGACTGCATTCATCTCACTTCATTACTCCCGTTCGAGTGCAGAGGTTACGGTGGAGAGATGAGCCTAATGTACCGTTGCATTAAGGGGAAAAAGAGACAGAAATGAGTTGTGCACAAGCTCGAACCTGCAGCTGAAGCCGAGCCACCCACACATGCGTGACTTTCACCGGGAGGATACCAGCGCCTGGGCCCTCCTGCCGTCCCATTCCAGCTTTCAGTGAGCCCGTGGTACAGTCATTTTCATCCTCTCTCTGTTAACAGCATCGTTTCATATGAGACCTTGTACCTTTTAGCTTTCTGTAACCCTATACTGTCATCGCATGGTTAAACATTTATTCGGAATTAGGCGTTTATTTTGGTATGTTTAAGTCTAATGGTAATTGCAGGCGACTGTATGAGTGACTTTCTTCCAGACAGAGTTTGTGTGTAGCAGGAATGAACTGTTCCATGCATCTGCTAATAAAGTTATTATCCCCCCCTCTCCAGTTCCCTGGAACAATGTATTTCAATCAGTCCCTTTACATAGGATGCATGAGAACTCCTCTGTTCCTGCCCTGTGGATAGGCTGCACTCTGTGTCTCATTGTGATGCGCAGTCACATGACGCGGCCAGGCCGTAGCAGCCTCTGTCACTGGCTCCTTCCAGCCAATCAGAGTCCTGAGATGCGTGATAACTGACCGCTCCTTTTGTGGCTTTTTGCTTGTGTTGTACTCTGCCTCGCTTGTCAAAGTCGCTTTGGATAAAAGCGTCTGCCAAATGAATAAATGGAAATTGTGAATGTAATGTACATGCTAAGCCCATTGAAATGTACCCGTGCGAGCTGAGGCTACACCACATGTGTCCAGACGGCTTTTGAACCTCTCAGCTCAAGGTTTCCCCTCACCCTCAGAGTTAAGGCAAATCCACAGCACTGTCACAACGTGCTCACTGGACGTTTGATTGTAGTGGTGTCACAGTGCGTACACATTTCACTTACTTACATTCACTTGCATTTCACTAGAATCACAGAATAGTGTGGTTTAGGTGGATCTTTTAGCACAGTTCCAGAGAAACAGAAGCCTCGGAAGCTCTCATCGGAGAATAAATTTGTTGCGCGGTAGTTTTCTTGTTTTGTCCCTTCCATATGGTCGGAGGCAGCGTATGAATATGTGCAGAGCAGTATTCTCAGCCCTGACTCCACCTCAAAGGCCCTTGGTCGACTGTGAAACCATGAGGCAGCGCTGTGACCTGCCCAGTGAAACAGGTGGATATTTGATGCCACCTGTGTCTAGAGTACCTGTGTAAAAGCACTGTGACCTGTGGTGTTTGCCCAATCAAATGTTTAACATGGGGTTCGTCGTCAAATATTTACAGATTTGTCTTCTTTAGAAAGAAGACTTCTTTCGAAAGAAGTTAAAGTTGAAACTGGTTGTATGTAGCCTGCATGCTAAATGCCAGCTGTGAGATGAACTGCTCTCGGAGGAGTGGTGCAGATTGTGCCAGCACTGCTGGATGAAAAGCACAGATTTTTTGTGTTTCCTTACACAAGTACAATTTTGCTTCGCTCCCGGCAGTCTTAGATACACTGTGGTGTGCCTGTGGAACAGATAGACTCTGCTGTTTCTGTGGAATGGATGTTAGATACAGTGTGGTGTTTCTGTGGACCTGCATGCAAAATTGTGTTTATTTGATTCAGGGTTGCTCATTTTACTTTGTACAGTGTCTCTGTTGGCCCTCGTGTAGGCCTGTTGCCTTCTGATATTTTCTTTGTTTAAACAGGGGAAGCTTTTTTGTCATTTTCACATGCGTGAAGCCTCTTACAGCACAAGGTTGGTCAGGCAAAATTTGAGTAGGTACAAGTAGCGAAACGACACAGAAACACTCTCGACCTGTTCTAAGGTTCGAGCAGAAACGCGTCCCGTGCTTTAGGGTGATGTTTTTTTTTTTGGTTGATGTCTTCAAATATAATTGTTTGTTACGCTGCAGGCTTGTTGTGCTTAAACAAGACTATATCGCATGATAACGATTTCACAGGAAATATTTTTCAACGTTGTTTGTCTCTACAAATTGAATTCAAAGCTGTGTAACCCCCACACCCCCCCCCCCCTCCCGTGTTTTTGCCACAGTGTTTTGCAGTTGGGGCCTACCCCGAGATGATCAGATAAGGTCGGTGGAAGGTGTACTGTCTGTGGAACAGAGTGTTTTTCAGCTGTGACCTTTTATGGGGATCAGGCAGTAAGCGTGGTTCCTCCTGAGGTTCTGAGGTTCCGAGCCGTTGGGCGGTTCCTGGGCCGTCAGGAACGAGGAGCACACATCTCTGGGGGTATTTGTGCACCACTTCCTGTTTGATGCCCTCCTACAGCAGGGCCTGGGAGTGCTTCCGGGACAAAAGGTCATGACCCCCACGCCACCAGAAACACTTCCTTCACCCAGAAATCCTGACATGGGTCTCCTCTGTCTGATGCGTCCTTCATGGGTTAACGGGTCAAATTTAAAAAAACCGAAGCAATGCAGGCTGAAAATCCCGGCCGGGGGGGGGGGGGGGGGGGGCATTTCAGAAATGCTTCTCTGGTTACGTATTGCGTTCAGCGCATGCCTGCAGTGTGACCTAATACTCTGTACACATGTACACGATACAGGGTTTCCTTATGCTTTCAGGTTAAGGTCAGAGACCGCTGTGCACTTTTCTTATGCAGGTCCTGAGGTTTATGGTATATTTTAGGCCAGTAAACGGAGGCTGTGTAAAAGTTTATGTGTCTGTCTCTCCCTCGCTCTCGCTCTGCTGAGGGATGATTAAGCTGGGAGAGGAAGCAGGTTTCCTGTACTTTGGCACATGCATTGGAAAAAACTGTAAATATCTCCTGAAAAGGCATTTTTATGGAGGTTTTACCTGACTGCAGGGGCCGGGGGTGCAGCTTCTCCTGTGTTTCCCAGAGTGCATCTGGGGTTGCCGAGCCTGTGGCTGAGTCCCGGGCAGTGCTGTGGAGGGGCGTTACACACCTCAGGCTGCGTGCTCGGAACACACTTCTCTCTATCAAAAGGCTCAATGTTTTTGCTTAATGCAGCTCTTTCAGGAGTGTAGGATTTTTAGTTCTGTGTTAATGGAGTCGATGACGCACTAATTTTTTAATGTGCGTTACACGCTAATGACTTTGACACGTTAAATTTTTCATATTAGTCAGATGTTAATTGCTGGGATGATGGACCCATTTTTTCATGCTATTTAGAAGTTAATAGCTCTAATGCACTTTTTTTTTCCAGATGAGATAGTTGGATGTAAATAGCTTTAATAGCACTTATTTTACAGTGTTGGATGTTAACAGTGCGGATGACGCACTCATTTTTTGAAACATTATTTGAGTAGGCATTCACAAAAGTACTTATCACAGCGAGGAGAAGAAGCCGGAGAAACGCTAGACGCTGCTTAGTAACGGCGGCCTGAGCTTTGTCATTCTCCCACAGGTTCACGTCGGGGAGAACTGTCAACTTGTTAAATGTTGCTATGGTGACGGAGGCCTACGGGCAGGTAGTGCACTTGGAAGACCTGGGGGAGGGAGGGGGGAGAGAGACAGAGAGAGAGAGAGAGAGGGATAGAGACAGAGAGAGAGAGAAAGAGAGAGAGAGGGATAGAGACAGAGAGAGAGAGAGAGGGATGGAGACAGAGAGAGAGAGTGAAGTATGGAGACAGAGAGAGAGTGACAGAGAAGGATGGGGAGAGAGAGACTGAGAGAGCAACGGAGGGAGTGAGACAGCAAAAGAGAGAGAGAGAGAGAGAGACAGACCAGCTGCACAGTGGACTGAGGCACCTTGCGCCGGACTCCCACCAAGGGCACACTCTGAAAAGCAGAGGAAAGCGACGCCCCCGTCCCACCACAGCCCACCCCCACCCCGGCCCCCGGTCCTGGACTGCTGTGAGCAGTAGTGCTGTGTGTTTCCTCAGTCCACGGAGAGCGTCTGCGTTGGGAGAGGAGCATGAACCCTGTGCCATGTGTTCACTCACAGAGACCTGTGTGTCTGTGTCCTGGAGAGAGGTGTGTGTTCCAGGAAAAGCGTTCCACTTTTACTGAATGTGATTACAGCGGCCTGTGATTTAACCCGTGTTTCACGTCAGAAAAAAACAGGTCAGGAGCAGGTGCTGTGTCTCCTCATCAGTTGTATTTAGGGTTAGATTTGATTTGATCGTTACGTCTCATGTTTATTTAAAACTGCATAAATTTGCCTCTTTTTCCCGGGAAGTCGAGAAGGCTGAATCCGCTTTCCTGAAGAAATAGCTGTAATGATGCATATGTCACCTCCCGCTGGAAGACAGAAGAGAGCACGCTGATTCATTCCCAGTCTGAAGGACAGAGCCCTGGCAGCTGCATGTGTGACTGAGTGTGTCCGACACGTGTTCAGACGTGCTCTTTTCTGCGTGTGCTGCTGTTCACGAGACTGTTTTAGATGTGCTTTTGTGCGTTTAGGCTGTGAGTTGCTCTGGGTGAGTGTCTCTGCCGGGTGACTGAATGAAACTGAACGTAAGCTCCTGCCAGCTCAACACACCCACAGATTTCCTCCGTCAGAATCTTTCCGCCATTTGGTTTTGTGTGAATGGACAGCGCGGCGGCGTGGCCGACCGCAGGGGGTGCGAGTGACCGTTCGGGGACCGTGCTGTGTCTGCACGCGTGTTTTTTTTGTTGATCAGCTGAGCATACAGCTGTACCTTCATGACTGGCGTGTCGGGACGGGTTCCAAGTGGGCCAGGCCGTGTGACCGTGCGCGCAGAGAGGGGAGCCCTGTTCCGGGCGTGTGCAGCGGGCCGGGATAATCCCGTGGTAAGCAAATGGACGATTATACAAATCCCTATTATTCCTGCTCGAACTGGTGCACCGCGGTGGAGGTGATTACATTAAAACCCCCCTGAGCAATATTCCTGAGTAACTGTAATTTTGCAAATGGGGTCGTCTTCAGGCACCTAACCTGTCGCTAATTCCGCCAACAGTGCGGATTAACGGCCGTTGCGCCGTTTGTGCTAGGGCGAAAAGGTGTCAGGCTGCCCCCCACATCCCAGGAAGGTCATCAAAGCAGGGGGCACCCCCCCCCAAGCTGCCACGGTGTCTGTCAGATGGCTCACAGACAGAAAAGGCCCCTGCTTTATTTCCACAGCCGTTGGGCACCTTGAAGCCCTGAGCTGTGTTTGAGAGCTGCGAAAGCCGCGCTCCTGACCCTGCGTCTGTAGGAACTGCGCGCTAATAGCAGCACTCTGTGGGAGGGTGCGACTGACCCCGCTCAGGCTGTGAGCTGGCGGCGCTGCACTGTGGGTGCAGATGCATTCTGGGTAAACCACTTTCCGCGTCGCCCTGGGGAGACGTTTTCCGTTCCTCAGCACGCCGGCGCGGGTTGAATGGCACCTGTTTTTGCTGTTTGGGGGAGACGGGGAGAGGGAGGGGGGTGTGTAACCGACTGCACAGCCTCTCGCGAATGCCGTTCCCGTCACGGCCGCTCTTTAGAAACCGCACACTCCCGTGATGTCAGACAGCAGTCTTATCCTTGGCTGCCCACCTCTTACACAAATATAATATTTCTGTCTGGCCTGTTCCCAGTTCTGCTGCCTGTTCGGAGGGGCCTGTGAGAGCCGCTGCCAGGGACCGGGGTGGGGTGTTGCCGTTTCGGGGTACCACTAGCTCTCTCTCGGGGCCCCATTTCTGGGTGCTGTCCTGCCCTGTCTTACGGATCTCTGTGTGAGACGCACCTGCGGAAACTCCCTCTGAATACTGGCCTTCCTACGCCAAACTGCATGCCTTCAGGAAGCACATTACTTATAATTTATCCCCTGATGAGAGATGAAAAGAGCTGTAGGAACAGGCTCTGGTCTGTGTTAGGCGAAACGCAGGCGTCCACAGCAAGAGGAGCCCAGATCCGCCTGGTCATGCAGGCCTACATTCTTCACCGCTAGTGAGGAGCCCGGCCTCCACAGACGTATGGAAGTGGTCATGTGATGATAGAGTTACTGCTGTGCTCTGTTGCAGGGTTATCTGCAGGTTTCTGTGATGAGAAGCATGTGTGATCCTGATGCTGCGTTAGCGTCAAACGGCAGTGAAACGGCAGCTGTTCGGCAGGCTTCTCTCTGCGCCGGTCTTCCTTCCTGTTGCAGAGATCTTCAGATCTGATAACCAGGTGGCAAGGAAATGCGCTTGCTTCTCTAAACCCAGCAAAAGGATCCTTCCTTTCAGGTCTGCATGCTGATGTATTCATTATTAACCTGGGGGTAGTGTAGACGTGTAGACATTTTTTCTAGCGATATGAAATTGATTATCCACTCTGTTCGAATTCAGTATTATCTGTTATCAAATTATATATTTATCTGTTCATTGCAGCTGTGAGAGTTCTGTTTGTCTTTGAATCAATAGAAATTCTAGTATTTATATTTTATTACCAAACCTTTACACTAAGCAGCCCATTCCCGGTCTTTGAGCTGTGGAAGCTAAGAGAAGGGAAGAGAGAGCATTTGATTGCTCCTGGTGATGAATCCTGCGTGGATCGGGGGGGGGGGGTCTGAGGTCCTCTATTTGCACTCTGCAGAGTTCGGCACAGGCGCGGTGGGGGGGGGGGGGGGGGGGGGGGGGCTCTGTGAGGAAGCGGTGTTGGGTTTCTCTTGTTCCGGAACCCTCCATGATTGGTCTCTCTGCGTGAGGGGTGGGGAGCCTGGGCCAGCAGGCTCCCTCACTTCCTGCAGTCACCAGCCAGAGAGCTGCGGGCCGGGGTGGGGGTCGGGCAGCAGAGTGGAGGGGCGGGGGGAGGTCTATACAGCCCTGTGGAGAGAAGGGAGGGATGGTCTATGCAGCGCTGTATTACAGTGGAGAGGGGGGGGGGGGGCGTCTATACAGGGTTGTATAGACTTGGGGAGGGGAGGTCAATACGGTGCGGTATTAGAGTAGTTGGAGAGGTAGTCTATACAGCACTGTGGAGAGAGGGGAGGAGTGGTCTATATAGTGCTGTAGTAGAGTGGAGAAAGGGGGGCAGGTCTGTAGAGGGCTGTATTAGAATGGGGGAGGGAGGTCTATAAAGTGCTGTATAGCAGTGCAGTGGGGCCTTATTATTATACAGCGGTACAGCTGTGTGTGACTGGGTTTGGAATAAAGATGGCATATAGGTAAGTGGGACAGTAGCGTTTCATTAGCGCATTCTTCAGCTGTCCAGCTGGGGGAAGTGGCTGCAGTATTTACACTGTAGGTAGGAAGAAACAGTCAGGCAGGAAACAGGAGCTGCTGACCTTCTCTCAGAGGAAAGGGGAGATCATGTCCACCACAGAGCTACACCACTGCCACTCCGCCCTGACCCTCACACAACACCTCCACACCGCGCTGCAGTCACACCCTGCCCAGAGAGAGGGGGGGGGGGGGGGGGGGAGAGCGAGAGAGAGAGAGAGAGAGGAAGAGAAGGGGAGAGAGAGAGAGAGAGAGAGAGAGAGAGAGAGAGAGAGAGAGAGAGAGAGAGAGAGAGAGAGGGAGAGAGAGAGAGAGAGGGAGAGAGAGAGGGACAGAGGGGGGAGATAGAGAGAGAGAATGCTCCGTCATCAGACAGGAATGCGTTGATCAGCTGATCGTGTTCAAGGATAGCGCTCACTCAGTACCCGAGCGAGGACCTCAGCGGAGGAAAGAGGAAGCCGTGCCACACAAACAGCAATGCAGAGCAGTGTGCAGGAACACACGCTTCCCTGCAGCTCACCGGCTCTTATTAATGATCATTCTGTCAGGCCTGCGATTATTAGCACGCTCTGAGCCCTGGAGACAGGTGTGTAGCTGTGCTCCTTCTTCAGAGGACCATAGTGTTGAGGCGTGTCTGCTTTTAAGGGCACTCAACGGCACCACTGAGGTTTCCTAACTGGAGCTCCCATGAAGGGGTCTGTGTGGCAGACTGGTGCCCACCGCTGTGTGTTAATGCAGTATACTGTGTGTCGGGAGGCAGGGGGGAGGCACACATGCGGGAGTCTGGGTGTGAGTGGGACACTGTGCCGTAGGAGCAGCCTTCGCCTGCATTCAGCCAGAGAGACAGTGCGCTAAGGGGCGGGAGACCAGAGCGGGGAGGAGCTGTCCTCCGATAGGCTGATGTGCTGTCACAGTGAGGTGGGCTCTGATTGGAGGAGATGCACTACTCTGCTGATGTCATAATCTGGTAATGACACGGTCGTCGTTCGAGCCTGGGCCGTAGGGCTCAGCCTGCACCCCAGACGAGCGCCCTGCTGACTGAGCCACGCTGAAGCCCTGTTTGCGGTCTGTCTGTCAGCCTTCGTCTGCCAGAGAGAGGAATGTTCGAGGTCAAGACGAGATGTTGGATTTTGCCGGTAAACAGGGAGTCTAACTGCAGTAAGAACTCAATCCCCTTTGTGACCGGCGGGCCCCGTTAGCCAGGGCTGGTTACTGCAGCGGCCCCGTCGGAGGGGAAGTGAGGATGCGGGTAACGGCGGGAGCGTGGCGGGATGAGCGGCGGGACGAGCGCGGGCGCTCTGGTTTGTGTTTGTGCTTCATTCAGCTGCCCTAATCTAATCTTAAGTGGCTGTGTGCAGTGTGCGGTGAGCGCGTAGTCGGAGCTCTCGACCTTTAAAGCGCCGTAATACCGCTGCCATTAAAAGTCCCCCGCGCCCGCCCCTGCGGGGTGCGTACGGCTAATGAAGGCATGACGCAGCGGGGGTCCTATTTCGGGACGTGTGCTTAGCGATGCCCACGCGCCCGTGGGTGCGCGGGCCAGCCGCTGAAAAACATGGCCGAAAATACCGCTGGGATGAAGGAAACGCAGGGGCGAGGGGGCTGGGGGGTCTGGAAATAGCCGTCTTATTTTCGGAGTGCTTTTCTGTTGGTAAACACATGAAAAACCCTGAACAGGCCCCGGGACGCTGTCGACGGGAGCGCACCCTGTGACCCTCGTGTGTTTGTGCGGCTGCCGCTCGAAGCTCCTCTGAGGATGTGGCTCTCAGCCTCTGCCGCTCCTGCTGCTTATCAGCGCCACTATCAGCACTCAGAGACGCCGTCAGGAACATCATGGCATCGTTTTGCTTGTGTAAGCCTTCTCAGCAAGCCTTGCCCCTGTAGACTCTCTCTTTAAACCCTGTGTCTTGGACGTGCTGAGATAAAACGGAGCGGCCTGTGTCTTTGGATCCCCGGGGCGGTGACTCGGGCGGCTGCTTTTCTTCTTTATCTCGCAGACTGGGCAGCGTTTAGCGTCAGCTGCATCTGTCTGAGGGCAGAAAGGAAAATGGTCATTAAAAAGTTTAGCAGCAAAGCCACACCACTGCACTTCCTGCAGCTGCTCCTGGGTTTCCTGTCTCTTTTAAGGTGTCCGTGCAATCAGAATTCAATCACCTCACTTCTGCTCTGATTCATCCAAAATATGATTCACAGAAAAACGCATCAAATTGGATTGTGGTAATTGGATGTGGGAAGGCAATGCCAAGGGAACTTCATCACACACCTTTTTTTAAATACCTGTACGTGATGTCTAGCACGCTGTTGACAGTTCGTGTAGCTCATTTAGCCGTAGGTGTTTTCCTGATTGAACACTATTTTAGAGTGAAATTGCTGCTTACAGCTTTTTTTATCGAATCTGATTTGTTTCAGAGTGATGTTTGTACTGTACTTCTGTCTGGTTTGTTTGTTTCAGCAAACGTGGCTTTCAGCAAGAGCAGTTTATTTATTATCAGCTTTAAAGTTAGTCTTGTCCCTCTGAATTCACCTCTGATTGGAAATCGTGTCCTTTGGTTGGTACTGAAAGTGGTCTGTTGGACTGTGCAGACCAAAAATGGCGGGAATATGATGCTGGCCACGGTGATGTTTCCCTCTTCACACTGGGATCGCCTCTTCCTGGAATACCTACAGTTTTCACACCTGGGGATGTCCGACAGGCATCTCTGGCCGTGGGTGACTACCGCTGTTGCCAGGGCGACCGCCTTTGTTGTGACGATAATGACATCTTGCTCATTTGAGCTTACTGTATGAGTTTTATAGAGCGTTTGAGTGGACAGGTCGGGAAGGTGCCGTACAAACATCTGAGTAGCAGCTTACTCTCTCTCACAGACTGGAGTACTGGCAGGTCTTCACTCACAGAAGGAATGGACACATGGGACTGAATTACAGAGAATTTGTGTGTTGCTACAGAAGAGCAGTCAGTCCTTCTCTGATGGCGTCTGTCTGTTGGGCGCGTCGGCCGTGACGCCCGTTTCTTCCCGCTGCGGGGTCTGCGTCTGCAGCCTCACACATGCACACCGCATGCTCCCCTCACCCCTCACCCCCCCCAGCTCTGAGAGAGATACCGTCGGCAGCCCCGTTTTCATTTAGAAAACACTGAGGCGTGGGGGCCATTTTGAACAAAGCGCCAGCCTGTTTACCTGCTTCACTGTTACACAGCACATGCTTTTAACTCAAGGGCTTCTCTCTGAAGAATTACTGATAGACTTAATGTGCCTTTTGAAAGTGCATACACCAATAAAAAATTGAGTAAAATGGCAGTTGATGAATAGAGCTTGATATATCATGTGTTTTTTAAACAATAGACTAATAGACTAGATATGTGCAGTTGTTTTGGCCTGTTGTCAATGATAAAGATCTGTGCTCGGTTTGGCACATGGCTGCTTCACCACTGACTACTGAGGGAGATCTTAATGACAGAAGACTGTGTAAGACTGAGTCAGACCAGCACGCTGCTGCCACCCACTGGCTGGAGTGCACTGCACACCGTGTTGTGTTTAAGTTTCTGTGGAGGGGTCTTACAGGTGGTTCCAGTTAGAAATGCAAATTCAAAAACAATGATTGATCCCCATTAAATGATAAAACTGTTCCAGTTTGTATAAATATGTTGTGCCATCATCCATTTCAGCATGTGATGGATTGGCTGAAGAAGAACAAGTTCTTTCCAAATGCCACAGAATAATTTCAGAGGTATTATCTTCTGTTATTTCCCGTAACAGACATGAATGGCGAGCACCAATCCAAGTGTGACGTGTTCATCCTTATTTCCAGCCTTTAACTGGATTTGGCAGATCAGTGACAAGATTACCGAGTCTGACCAACGATTAAGGCAATTAAGCCCTTCTCTGCGGGTGGTCTGACCAGGCGTCCGTGGTTTATGAATCTGAGTTTGTAATCATTTATAATACACAGCACCAGAGCATTTCTGGAATATTACCCCCATGTAAAAGTGGTGTTGTCTTCAAAGACTCATTCAGCACACTTGAGAGTGGAGAAGTGGGGTGTGTGTCCGGAGGACTGGGGAGGTAGCATTTTTGCGGAGATAGCCTGGGCCTTGGTCCAGCCCTGTGCTCCCTGAATGTAATCCACCCATGGGGCACATTACCGCCTCCCTGGGAGACTGTGAGTGTAATCTTAGCTGTCACTACACACCCTTCGGAGGGGGGACACGGCGTGCCACCTCTGCTGTAGGGCAGTGTCTTTGTGCTGCTGCACCTTCCTGTACGGTGTTTGGTGAAAAATAGCACCGTGAGGCGCAGGTTCTAAATAAAGCACTTAGCGTGGCATTCCTGTCTCAGACTGGGAGGAGGAGGTGTGAGTCCGTGGGTGAGGATTATAGCTCAGAGTGTGAGCGGTGTGAAACTGACCCGGTGCCACAGGAAGAGCTCATGTCTTCGGGACTCAGGAGTGTGTGAGAGGCTGAGCTCACTGCAGGGCTCCTGTCCGCCGAGCTGTTTCTCTGCGTCCTCCGCACGGCTTCCTGTGTCACTCCTGTGTTAATCTGACAGACTGCTGCACTGTGGTGATGTTCCTCTGACGGTTTAGTGCGCGCCTCTCTGCAGCGGAGTACAGGGTCTGAGGGTGTGTAGCGGCAGAATCGCAGTCTGTGTGTTCAGTGCGGTCATCCTGCCTGTTTCCGTGCTGTTGCCGTGCAGTCATCCTGCCTGTTGCCGTGCTGTTGCCGTGCTGTTGCCATGTGCTCTGTCCTTGCCTTTTCTCCTGAGTAGTTTGATGGCTTTCGAAAGTGTGGGGATTAAAAGAGCAGTGGAGCAGGGTGTAATCCCGGACCCAGAGAGCGTAAAAGCCCCACCATCCCCTTTTCCTGGAAGCCTGAAAGATTAACCGGCTCTGAGCTCTTCTGTCGGGCCACAGGAAGCACCAGCTCTCCACAACCAGCCGAGCCTCTCCACCATCAGCCTCCAGAGTCACCTCCTCTGTTCCAAAATCCACGCTGTCTGCTAGGCCACGCCCAATCCAGGACACGCCCAAGACAGGCCACACCCAAAGCAGGCCACAACCGAGCCCAGCCAGGTCTAACCATGGGCTCACTGCTGCAGTGTACAAGCTCTGAGAGTGTTCTCATTAGAGGGGACAGACCTGTGGGGGGCTAAAGTGGATTACTCACAAGGGACACTGCTGTGCATAATGGGATGTTAGCTTTAGAGCTTACTGTGTGTGTGTGTGTGTGTGTGTGTGGGGGGGGGGGTTGCAGGGTTAGTGCAGCTGTTTAGATGTTATATAAGCAGAAAGTTGACAAGGCTTTTCATGGATCTTTAATGTTTGGATGTTTTTGCACATTATGGAGGCCCCCATGTCCTGCCCTAAAGATCTTCTGAAGCTCTCCCGTGAGCATTGCCATCACTGAGACTCCAGACATCGCTGGTGACCACAGAGAGTGGCATTCGGGCTGGGAGGCAGAGGGACCTGTCACTGTGAGCCTAGGGCAGGATCGGGCAGTAGGGCTTAAGCCTGGTTAATGGGAGAGGAAGACAGCGGTGGGATGAGCAGTTATTTTCCTGTTAATAGTGATGTAACTGTGCTGCCAGGCTCCATTATCACCAGCTGTCAGACAGACCGATGACACAGTCAGGTAATACTGCTCGCTTAATGCCCCAGACTGAAAGCGTCAGTTCATCCGTATGAGAGCTCAGAACGTGCTGTATAGCAACATGAGTGGGGTCAGGGAAGCTATATCCTGCCTGTTGATTCATTCAGGCTAATTATATGTTGTAAAAAGTATTCCAGCTCATTGAGTTTTACACAAAATATTATCAGAAATAGAATCGCTACGCCCACAAGGACACAAATAGCCTTCCTGTTATAACTTCAGACTATGTTACATTGCGTTGGCTTAACTAATATGGTCTCTGCTGTTTCAGGGAATTTAAACTCATGAAAACACAAATTGCAGGAGGGTATAGAGTAAATTCAAATATTTTATCTTGTTTTTGATACTGAATGAAGCATCACAAAAGAAATGGAATTTTTCTACCTGTGAAATCATGTAAGAAATCACACATGAATGAGTAGTTAACTGAGGGCAGCAGGCAAGACTTTTAATAGTGATGTAACTGTGCTTCCAGCCTCCGTACTCACCAGCTGTCAGATAGACTGATGACACAGTCAGGTAATACTGCTCACTTAATACCCAGATGTTGTGTAAATTTAAGGTGAAGCGAAGCCCTCCTGGATTCCTGGTCCTTTTGTTGCGTTTGTGGCCATCTTTGCTGTGGGTGAGCCATGCCCAGTTTCCAGGTCAGTGGGATGCCAGTGTGAATGAGATCTGTGAGTGAGCTCTGAGAATGAACTCGTGAGTGGGTTCTGTGAGTGATTTCTGTGAGGAGATCTGAGTGAGTTCTGTGAGTGTTTTCTGTGAGGAGCTCTCTGATTGAGCTCTGTGAGGAGGTCTGCATATGAGTTCTGTAAGGAGCTCTGTGATTAAGTTCTGTGAGAAGCTCTGTGAGTGAGATCTGTGAGGAGCTCTGTCAGCGAGCTCTGTGAGTGAGATGTCTTGAGGAGCTCTTTGGCATGCTGACTCTTCCTGTGTCAGAGGAATGCAGTCAAGGCCTTGGCCCTCAGAAGTGCCTAGCCAATGCAAGCTAAGAAAGAGGGCTAAAGCCCTACTGTTACAGGCGAAGAGCTGAAAACCACACACAAATACAGACACAAAGTTTGAATGTTTATCATAATAAACGTGTGTAATGTGTATACACGTATTCTCCTCCGGGCTGGATGGGCTGTGTGCTGGCACGGTGTGGCAGGGTGGAGTGATCTGACGGCAGGCTGCAGGGTGTCGGTGCGGGTGCAGTCTGAGGGCTGAGGTTAGTCACGCTGCTGCTGCTGTTGCTGCACACGCTGCAGTTCCTGCGCTCGCGGCTGCGGGTTCGACTTCCTGCCGTCTCTGTTTGCACCCCGGAGCGAAGCGGGTTCCGTTTATTCACGGAAGAACCGGGTCAGAGCGCACCGCGCTGCAGCAGGAACGCGAAACCACAGCGTCTGAAGCTCGGTGTGCAAACAACACGCTGGAGTGCGTTCAGACTGCCTGGTGTGTAAACACAAGCCGTGCAGGGTATTAGAGGTGCCTGCTGCCGCGGGGAGGGACCCGCACTTTCAGCACAAACACTGACGCTCTCCCCTTTTCTCCCCCCAGTTCCCGGAGTGCGGATTCTTTGGCATGTACGACAAGATCCTGCTCTTCCGCCATGACCTGAACTCAGACAACATCCTTCAGCGGCTGACGTCGGCCGCGGACATCCATGAGGGGGACCTGATCGAGGTCGTCGTCTCCGGTGAGCCCTGACCCCCCCCCCCCCCCCCCAAACCCCCCCAACATGCCACGGCAACATGGTTGTACTGGCATCTGGGAGTCTGAGGTCGAGGAAGGCATGAGCGTGTGTGTCCTGGTGCATTGTGGGCCGGCAGTAAACATCAGGTGGTGTCAGTGTGCTCATGAACGTGTGTCTCTCTTCTCCTGTGTCCGTTCGGAGATGGGTCGTCATAGTTACAGACATCAGTGGAGTTCCATCAGATGGAATGAGTGACTCAATGCCCTCACTTTTTACCTCGTAAAACCAAAATACATTTCATCCACCACAAAAAAAGATTTTTAGTTTGACGAGCATCTTGCACTTGGCTATTGTTATTGTAAGTTGTTGATGAGTTGATAAGTGCTCCTGAATGTGTTTAGTTGTCTCCAGGTGTGTTTTTAGCTGTAAGCAAGCAGCATTACAGTGTAAAAACTCATGACACATTTCCCATGTGGCTAATGCCCAGTGTCAGCAGTCCTCTGACTGCTTTGTTGTATAACCAAGATCTCTCTCAGTGAGGTGCTGTGGTGGTCAGTTTCAGCATATTAATCCGTTTGTTTGTGAGAAAGGTACTGCCAGGTTAGCGGCTAGCGCTGAGTGCACGTGGGATCTGGTTGGCATTTCCCCCTGAGGCCTGTCAGCTGTTCTGGGGTGTTCCTCCAACCGTCCAGGCCCCTCTGTTGTGGTCTCCCTCCACAGGGGGCTGTGAAAATCAGCCAGCACCTGAATATCGTCTGTGGCCTAGTGGCCCTGTTTTGAGTTTTTACCCCTCAGATCAACGCCTTTGCGAATGTGTCCAGACCACATGAGGTTTCGAACCCCAGACCACTTCCACAGCCTGTCACTGTTTTTAGTGCTCGTGACACGACACAGAGGTGTGCTGTCTGCCTCTCCGCTGTCAGGGGACAAACCTGAACATGCAGGCGCCTTTGGAGCTCTGTCTGACAGGGACTGAGATTTGGGGGCGGGGTTTTTTATGAGGCCTGGGGGGTCAGCTGACCTGTGGACCCTCCTGAGGGCCTCTCTCCATGGTTTGACGCTCTGAGCGTCTGGGGTTTGGTCCTCTGCTCCAGATCTCCTCTGGTTTGTCGGACACGGGTCTCTCAGGAGGCAGAAAGTGGCAGGAGGGTGTTGATATTGGCGCGGGACTCGAAGGCTAACGCCTTCTGCTGTTGTTTTAGCAAAGCAGTTTCAGCAGGTAAGGGTGAGAGTAAACTGAGAGATCAGTGCTTTAAAGAGAGGGAGAGCGCTCTCCCTGCGTGGAGATCAGTGCTTTAAAGAGAGGGAGAGCGCTCTCCCTGTGTGGAGATCAGTGCTTTAAAGAGAGGGAGAGCGCTCTCCCTGTGTGGAGATCAGTGCTTTAAAGAGAGGGAGAGCGCTCTCCCTGTGTGGAGATCAGTTCTTTAAAGAGAGGGAGAGCGCTCTCCCTGCGTGGAGATCAGTGCTTTAAAGAGAGGGAGAGCGCTCTCCCTGCATGGAGATCAGTGCTTTAAAGAGAGGGAGAGCGCTCTCCCTGTGTGGAGATCAGTTCTTTAAAGAGAGGGAGAGCGCTCTCCCTGTGTGGAGATCAGTGAAGATGACATTTTCTTTACCTGAGTCACCACAGGAGGCTTATGAGAAACTGACTCTGTCCTTTTGGGGAAGAGCAGTGTGGGGTGGATTAGCAGCCTGAGACGACCTCTTCTTGTGTCAAACACAGAGTGAGTTCAGGCCTGTCCGGTGTTTTCCCTCAGAGTGATCATACCAAGAGCAGAGTACTAACCCAGCATTTAAAGGTGAACCCTCTCTAACTGATACTGTCTCAGGAGGTAAAGCGGAATTAACAGGCTAGATCAAGGTATCTTTTCACAGGTGTAGTTACCTCTAATTAGTTTTCTAATTAATCTACTAATTATCGTTCTCCTTCAGGTAGCGTAATTGATGCAAATTGTTATCTGAAGCTGCTATCTCATTAGATCATTCTACTTCAGTTACACAGATGTATGTGTGTGTGTTTGTGTGTGTGTGTGTGTGCGCGTGTGTGTGCGTGTGTGTGTGTGTGCGTGTGTGTGCGTGTGTGTGTGCATGCGTGTGTGTGTGTGTGTAGAGTACAGTCTCGGCCTGTATGTGGTCGGCCTGATAGTAGTGCGGCTCAGAGAGACGTGTGCTGAAAGAGTCTGGTTAGCGCTGCACTGCCCTACTGTAATGACAGCACAGCCGGGTGCTGATGATGTCATCCTGTCCCGTGCTGAGTGTGGAGTGTTGAGTGCTGGATGAGGGTGTGGGGCCAGGTCCTCGTCTCTGGGGGGCTGACGGGAACACAGACTCATCTGCTCCGCAGCTGCAGCTGCGGTGGCACTAAGACCCAGTAAATACACACACACGTATACATATACACATACGCACATGTATACACACACACACACACACGTATACATATACACATAAGCACATGTATACACACACACACACACACACACGTATACATATACACATACGCACATGTATACACACACACACACACACGTATACATATACACACGCGCACACACACACACGTATACATATACACATACGCACATGTATACACACACACACACACACACACACACATACACACACACACACACGTATACATATACACACATACACACACACACACATACACATACACACACACACACACACACGTATACATATACGCATACACACATGTATACACACACACACACACACACACACACACGTATACATATACGCATACGCATACACACACACACACACACATACACACACACGTATACATATACACATACACACATACAAATACACACACATAATACATATACATGTGCATGCATGCACACACACACTTTTGGGCTGTGATGAGGGGCCGACCTCTTGTGGCTTATCGTCATGGTCCCCAGAAGGCCCAGCAGTGATGTGTGCAGTTTAACGGGCAGTGTGATGCATTTAATATGTAGTGGGAAATAGTTACTGTAAAATATGTGCACTTGAAAGAGATTTAAATTGAAACCATTCAGGGTTAGCAGTATTAGTGGATGTTTAAATACTTTCTGGAATGAGGAAAATGCCCATTGGGGAATAGGTTTACTGCGACTGTTGTACTGTGAGTGTGAAACATAGGGTATAAACATTGGTAAACTGGCAATGTAACTGTTTTTACTGTTGACCAGCTTGTTTATTATGTAGAAAAGTCTGACTCACAGTGTGGGCCTAGGTTTGTTGGCTCCGATATTGTGGTCCATACCTGCTTTTCAGTGTGTTATACAGCGAAAGGCAACTGCTCTCTCTCTCTCTCCTAACAGACAGCAGCAGCATGGAAGTCTGCCAGGCCATCATATTTGAAGTGATTGAATCAGACAGGCATTTGTAATTCTTCCTGATAATAAGCTGTGGAACAGTGCGTATGTCCGTTCAGGCCTTCTCTCTAGGCAAGATAGCTTTGTGCTCAACAGACTGAACTTTGGACCGCCGTCGTAGCTCTGTATCTGAGAGACTACAGCGACCGGTTGCTGAATATGGCAGCTGTATTTCCCCCATTGAAACTAAGACTGATACTTATGTTGTCAGTACACCCTGATTAGAGGGATAACATGCCAAAATCTGGACGCCTGGAACTGTTTGTCCTTTTGCCTGGCCCCTGTACAGTCCTGTACGATTAGTTCATGTTTCCATGTTGCACCGCAATGGGCCAAGGACAGCGTGTTGTAGCACAGTGTAATGATACTCAGGCACTGATGAACGAAGGAAAAAGGCCCCCCAGCACTAATCTCTTCATTCTTCTTGTCTTCATTTTGTATCATTTACCTCAGTTTTTTATTGTTTGTTATGGGTTCTCTCTGTTCTGGGTTTTGTTTCGGTTTTTCCCGCTGTGTTTAAGTTGTGTCTGGCTTGCAGCGCTCGCCACCGTCGAGGACTTCCAGATCCGGCCGCACACGCTGTACGTGCACTCCTACAAGGCCCCCGCCTTCTGTGACGACTGCGGCGAGATGCTGTGGGGCCTGGTGCGGCAGGGCCTCAAATGCGAAGGTGAGAACGGGAACCCCCCCCCCCTCCCTCCGCCTTGCTCCCCAACCCACTCCCATCTGTAGAGCTCCCCCCAGGGACTGGTACCGCAGACCGGCCGGGGCCTCGGAGGTGCAGAGAGAGAACAATCAGATGGTGCGTTTCTGTTCCTGCTTCAGAGGCGGATTAGAGCTCACGACCTGTCTCCGCCAAGCATGTGACTTCCTGACGTTTCAGAAATGGCCTCTCGGAAGCCCTGATCGCAGCTTTTCAATGGATTCCACTGTAGCAGTGCCAGAGAAGGAGACTGCACTCACAGGAGGCAGGAAATATGCTCTGCAGCATGCGCTCTCCCTCCTCTCCCTCCTCTCTCTCTCTCTCTCTCTCTCTCTCTCTCTCTCTCTCTCCCTCCTCTCTCTCTCTCTCTCTCTCCCTCTCTCTCTCTCTATCTCTCTCTCTCTCTCTCTCTCTCTCTCTATCTCTCTCTCTCTCTCTCTCTCTCCCTCTCTCTCTCTCTATCTCTCTCTCTCTCTCTCTCTCTCTCTCTCTATCTCTCTCTCTCTCTGCCTCTCTCTCTATCTCTCTCTCTCTCTGCCTCTCTCTCTCTCTATCTCTCTCTCTCTCTCTCTCTCTCTCTCTCTCTCTCTCTCTCTCTGCCTCTCTCTCTCTCTCTCTCTCTCTCTCTCTCTCTCTGTCTCTCTCTCTGTCTCTCTCTCTCTCTCTGCCTCTCTCTCTGTCTCTCTGTATCTCTCTCTCTCTCAGACATTGTCATGAGTGCATTCAGTGGTGCTGGGTTCATGGGGGAAGGCTGGGCAATGGAGTCCATTTTTATTTATTTTCATTTCATCAGTTTAGACGAAAGAACATTTAGGATATTTATTAAAACAGTTCTGAGACAGCCAGATCATTGCATTGTCAGGCCACCTTTAGTTTATGATCCTTTCAGAAACAAATTTCCAAATGTAAAAGTTGACATTGTTGATCTTATTTTTGGAAACATGTTCACGTTGTGCAATATTGGGAGGAAAGATTTAGTCATTACCATGGAAATGTCCCTGTGAGTGTGACTGTGAGCTGATCTCTGTGCATCTGTGGTAGCCATTACCATGGAAATGTCCCTGTGGGTGTGACTGTGAGCTGATCTCTGTGAGTGTGACTGTGAGCTGATCTCTGTGAGTGTGTGGTATCCATTACCATGGAAATGTCCCTGTGGGTGTGACTGTGAGCTGATCTCTGTGAGTGTGACTGTGAGCTGATCTCTGTGCATCTGTGTCCTCAGGATGCGGGCTGAACTACCACAAGCGCTGCGCCTTTAAGATCCCCAACAACTGCAGCGGCGTGCGCAAGAGACGGCTGTCCAACGTGTCCCTGCCCGGCCCCTCCCTGTCCACCCCCCGCCCCGCCCCTGTCGAGCACGCGGTCGTGGCTCTGGAGGAGGTGAGGGTCTCTCCGCTCTGGAGCTTTACACAGATCTGAGCGTGCTCAGTCGGTCTGGGGGCAGCAGGGTGGTGTAGTGGTGAAGAGCAGGGTTCATAACCCAAAGGTTGTGGGTTTGATTCCTTGCTGTTGTATCCTTGGGAAGGTACTTAACCCACAACTGCCTCAGCAGATATCCAGCTGTATAAATGGATAAAATTGAAACCTCTTTAAGTTTCTCTGGATGAGAATTAACAGCATCAGTTGAATAGATTTAGATTGGAGTTTTTATGCATCTACTCTTACATTCTGTCCCCGGTCTGTTTTGTTTTGGGGTACGCCCCGCGTGTCTCTGACCCCCCCCCCCCCCCCCCCCCCCCCCACCCACCAATGTCTGCATGTCAGCGCTCCCATCAGGAAGCGGGCAAGCGCATCCCGTCCTGGAGCGGCCGACCCATCTGGATGGAGAAGATGGTTCTGGGCCGGGTCAAGGTGCCTCACACCTTCGCAGTACACTCCTACACCAGGCCCACCATCTGCCAGTACTGCAAGCGTCTGCTCAAGGGCCTGTTCCGACAGGGCATGCAGTGCAAAGGTCAGAGCCCCCCCACCGCCCCCGACACCCTCCCTCAGACCTGTCCCTCAGACACTGTGCTGCGGGGTGCGCCGCTGCTGCTCCACCAGTAGGGGGCGCCATAGCCACAGGATGACAGGATTAGGGCAGAGGTAGTAAAACTGTCCACTTCAACACAGCGTCATTAATGACAGAACATGCAGGGCACAGATACAGACACACGTAGATACTCGCAGCAGCTTCTGCGCAGAGTAATTGCACTTGAATTTGAATGCTACTTTTCATCAGCACACATTCGAGACTGTCACAGGTGGTCGAACATATTATGAAATTGAGAGATGCGTGTGAAGTCTTGAATATTTAGTTTGAGAATTAAACTGATCACTTCTTTCATTTCACTTGACCAGGAAACAAAAAAAAGCAAAAAAAAGACTTACTGTTCGCTGTTGTGTGCCCGCTGTTATCTCCCATCACTGGGGCCCGGGGTGTGTGTTGATTCTGTAATCATCACCCTGCTGGGCAGACTAAAGAGATTTTGGCAGGATACCAGACAATATCATTAACAGAAGCTCTATTCTTTCACAAAAAGGTTTAATCTTATCAGTGCTGTGATGTCAATGAATGCACAATGTACTGTAGTTTGGCCAATCAACAGAAGCATAGCAGCTGGCTAGCTAGCAGCCACACACTGTACAGTATGAATCTTGTGACACAGCCTGACTAACGAAATTGCATTTCAGTACAGAATATGTGGCTCATTCCCTGCATGAGAGGGTCTCTGTGTTCTTTCCAAAGAAAAAGCGCAAAGTTCATTCCAGAGAGCGTTGTTTTGGTTCATTTTGCTCCATTTTCCAAACTATGGTTCTCACATTGGTCTTAAAACAAACCATAGTGTGTGTGATGAAAAACAAAACTATCAAAAATTATTAAGATTTTACTGGCATTCAAAGACATTGTGCTCCGCAATATTGTAGTCTATATCCTAACAGCAAGTGTGGTTAGACTCATCATTATTAAAAGGATTAGAATATTCAGATGAGATTTCCTTTTTTCATATTTTATTTCAGATTGTAAATTTAACTGCCACAAGCGATGTGCATCAAAGGTACCGAGAGACTGTCTTGGTGAGGTGGTCTTCAATGGAGGTGAGTGCCTTTTAAAACACATGTCGCTGACATTGCACCATATATTGGTTAATCCTGTGTCCCTTGTAGAGCTTGTAAAGATTTTAGCACATTAAAAACAAAGTCAAAAACAAAGGATTTTCAAGGATGCACGGTGCAGTATAGTTTCTAATGGCTTAGATTTTATATGACATTATATGACAGGAGGTACTTCATGTGACACTTTATCAGTATTTATAGTCTTAGCAGGAGGGTTTAGCAGGCCATATTCAGGGCCTTCTCCATACCTGACACGTTACACATCACCCTTTGATACGGCTGGATATTCATGGAAGCAGTTCAGGTTAAGTGGTTTTTGCGAGGGGGACAATGACAGTTTCCTGACCGTGGACTAACACCGTTGCCCTGACCATGGCCTAACACCGCTGCCCTGACCGTGACCTAACATTGCCGCCCTGACTGTGGACTAACACCGCTGCCCTGACCGTGGCTTAACACCGCCGCCCTGAGAGTGGTCTAACACCGCCGCCCTGACTGTGGCCTAACACCGCCGCCCTGACTGTGGCCTAACACCGGGGCTGTCCGTCTGCTTCCTCCCCCGCAGAGCCGGCCAGCCCGGGCCCCGATTCGGACGTCAACATGGAGGTGGAGAGCAGCGATGTAAACAGCGAGGGCAGCCGAGGCCTGGAGGACTCTGAGGAGGCATCCACTCCGGAGGACAAGGTCTTCTTCATGGACCCGTCTTTCCTGGACGGGGACAAGGACGAGGAGACCAGCAAGACCATCAGGTGGTGTGGGGCAGGGACGGCAGGCTGGTTAAGGTTCAGTGTATGCGCTCTGTAATGCAGTGGAGATCAGGTGTTTTTGGAGTAGCAGCCCCAACACTAGCAGTAATATCATTGTGTGTGTGTGTGTGTGTATGTGTCCGTTTGTGTCTGTCTATGGCTCAAAGTCAAAGTCTTTTACTTGTCATTTGCACAGATCACACAAGGTAACTGAGCATTGAAATTCTTGAGGTAGGCTCTGCTATCTTGTAACATTGAAGACTAGTGACGGCACAACATAGAAGGCACTGAGTGTGGGGTAGTTTTTAAGTTATAAAAAATTTAAATTCACTAGTGCAGAAAGTTTAATTTAAGCTAAAAAACGAACTGGATAAAAAAGGAAAAAAAAACAGTATATGAATATCTATATACAAAATGTGTCTGTCTGTTTGTGTGTGTGTGTGTGAATGTTCCTGTATGCATATGTGCTATGTTGCATCTCTGTCGTTTTCAGCCTTCTTCCAGCAGTAGCCTGCCCCCTGGTGGCGGTCTGTGCTAATTAGTGTGTCTGTGCTCTGTCTGCAGTCCTTCCACCAGCAGTAACATCCCCCTGATGCGAGTGGTGCAGTCCATCAAGCACACCAAGCGGAAGAGCTCCACCGTGGTGCGCGAGGGCTGGATGGTGCACTACACCAGCAGAGACAACCTGGTGAGAGCCGGCCTGCTAACGCTAGCCCCCGGACACACTGCGGCCGCGTTCAGCAGTTACAGTACAGCATACAGGCCTGCTAACGCTAGCCCCCGGCCACACTGGAGCCGCATTCAGCAGCTACAATACAGCATAAAGGCCTGCTAACGCTAGCCCCCGGCCACACTGGAGCCGCATTCAGCAGCTACAGTACAGCATACAGGCCCGCTAACGCTAGCCCCCGGACACACTGCAGCCGTGTTCAGCAGTTACAGTACAGCATACAGGCCCGCTAACGCTACCCCCCAGACACACTGCGGCCGCGTTCAACAGCTACAGTACAGCATACAGGCCTGCTAACGCTAGCCCCCGGACACACTGCAGCCGCGTTCAGCAGTTACAGTACAGCATACAGGCCTGCTAACGCTAGCCCCCGGCCACACTGGAGCCGCATTCAGGAGCTACAATACAGCATACAGGCCTGCTAACGCTAGCCCCCGGACACACTGCAGCCGTGTTCAGCAGTTACAGTACAGCATACAGGCCCGCTAACGCTAGCCCCAGGACACACTGTGGCCGCGTTCAGCAGTTACAGTACAGCATACAGGCCCGCTAACGCTAGCCCCAGGACACACTGTGGCCGCGTTCAGCAGTTACAGTACAGCATACAGCACAGTCCTCTCTGTACACGCAGGGGCAGGTGAAGGCAAAATTACTGTATATTCAAGTAGTTGAATTAAGTAAAAGATGAATGGATGGCAAACATACAGAATGTCACCTTTTATTTCTGGGTGTTTCTGTGCACATCCAGCATGTTTTACCCTTGTAGAAAAAAAAACACTTCCTGTGTTCATTTACCTCACTTTAGGCGGGCATAAGTATTGTGTTAAAAAAACTAACTAAAGTAGTGTAAAAGGTAGTATTTGGTCACGTATCCCGTTTAGGCAAATGTAAGTATTGGGAAAGTTGGCTTACAGGTGTGTCTTGGTGGTCAGGTATTTCTTGTTGCATTTATTGCACACATAAAAGAGATGTGAAGGTCTGTTCTTGGGTTTAGCCTTTGCTTTTGCCTGTGGAGTCAGCAGGCATAAACCAGTATGAAGACCAGGGAAAAAGTAATCAGGAACCTCAAAGAGAAATATAATACAAATTTATGGCATAGAAGTGGGGCATAGGAAGGTTAACAGTTTGGAACATCTTGAAAAATAAAGAAATCACTCCTGTAGTTAGCAATTGGCAAGGACCAGGTCAGGCAAGAAGGACAACTGTAGACGGTGACAGAAGGAGAATGATCAGGGGTGTGAAAAAAGCCCTAAATTACCTGTCATCACCAACAGTCTCCAGAGAGAGCAGGGGTGAGAGCACCACAACCTGCCGTTCTCAGAAGACTTTGACAGCAGAATCACAGAGCCTCCACCACAGGATGCAGACTCCTGAGCACCCGGAACTGAAAGGCCGGCGTAGAATTTGCTGAGAGGTACAGAGTTGAGCCAGTAGGGTTGTGGAACAGAGGTGTGTGGATCAGTGAGAGTGAGACTAGATTTTATGTGATGTTTTAGTGATGGAGAAGTGAGAGTGATGAAGAGAGAAGTGCAGACGGGAGTGTTACTGCCTCGTCTCTGAGGCATGGCGAGGCAGGGTCATGACTCGGGCCTTCGTGCTGCCTCTGGAGCTGCCTCGCTCATCTTTAAGATGTAGCTGATTCTGCGTTAGCAGGATGAGTCTGGAAGGGCGTGGAAACAGCCTGTCAGTGTACCCCATGCCTCCAGACTCAGGGGGCGGAGCCTCACTGTGCAGCCCAAAACACAACACAAGCAAGGGGGCCACGAGGGACAGGAAGTGGACAGCCTGTCCGCTGATTTAATTCGGTGAATTTCACCCCCCGAAGAGGAGACTTGGTGTCAGAAACCCCCGAAAACACACCGGATGTGTGCAGTAAAGGCTTGGCGATGCAGCTCAGGGAGCATACTGAGAGTCTGGTGATGTCAGTGGGATTCAGTCTCTATGCGGTGCTTGTGTGCCAGGCACATGTGATTGTTCTAAAGGCAAGTGTCATTGTTCTAAAATGGCAAAGCACATACATATAAATACCCAGAAATTAGAAGTGAAAAAGTTTGCCTTTGCTTTCTTGTATTTATCTTTTAATCTGAAATCCAAATTGCTTGCGAAATCAGCAACAATCACAGGATGTGTTGCCCTGAAAAACTCTTAGACAGGGGAACAAGGCTAAAAGGTTAAAATGTAGGCCTATATAAGCTGTGGTTTCCTCACACGTCAGAAAATAAAAATGTTAAATGTCTTGAGCACGGCTACTTTGAGTGTATCGTGCCCTGTAAAGTCAGGGCTCTTCCGGGCCCCCCAGTGAGCTCGGGACTGGTTTGACTCGGTGGAGTGACTGGCTGTGTGTGTCTCATTTCCAGAGGAAGAGGCATTACTGGAGGCTGGACAGCAAGTGTCTGACCCTGTTTCAGAATGACACAGGAGCCAAGTACTACAAGGTAAGATCCCGGCCGGCCTGTCTGTCAGGATCTGCTCAACCCTGCATCAGCAAAACCAGCAACATCCTTAACCTTTTCTCCTCAGAAGAGCAAGGAGTGTGTGTGATAGATTCACTCCCACTCTCGCTGTGTTTATGTCTACACAAACATTAGCTTGTCAGGTTTTTTAGTGCAGTTGTCTGGGTGATTTTTGTTTGTAATTGGTGGAGTAGGAGAAAAGGTCATTCAAATGGGCCGCCCACTCGATGTTTCAGGAGCTTGATGACTAAAGATTAAGGTAAGTTTGGTTTTTACGGCTATAAAAGCAGAGGGGGTTTAAAAAGCAGCGCGGTCAGTGATACAAAATTAAAAAATCCCCTGAGGAGGTTTGGTTTTACTCTTGGTTTCGGTTTTGTGAATGAAAGAGCCGTCTGAGCTGCGCGGCCTTTTTGTCAGCCCGGAGGCCTTGTTTCTCTCTGGAGGGCAGTTTGTCAGAGGAAACTCCAGGCTGTGGAGCCGTGCTGGACGTGCCTGACACCTCGGTTTACACTTCTGTGAGCAGTCATGAATCGCACATCCTGTGAAAACCTTACGTTAAAACACGTTATAGTGTTGCAAAATAACATGGTCAGAGCTTGGCTGTGGTTCGGTCAGTTGAAAATTGTTTGGTTGCTGTGTTCTTTTTACATCACTTTGATGGCATGCAACATTTACAATATTTCACCTCTGAAACAACATTTGACTAGATCTGTGATGTTCATTTAGCCGGAATTTGGATGTCATTTTTTGTTCATATAGGCCTGGGTATTCCTTCATGGTCAGTAAGCCAGTGTGTGTCTTTGCTTAGGACAACGTGCTCATTCCTGTAGGCCAGCATTTTAATTCATGTTGGCCAGTATGTTCATTCGTATAGGCCAGTGTGCTGCCAGTTAGATTCATTACAAATGAATCCTTCGCCCATCAGAACACCTAGTGTTGACTCACCATTATATTATAAAGTAGTATTTTGACTATTGTAATGCTGTCGCTATCAATAATATTACTAGTGGTTGTATTGTGAAATTTGTTTTTCAAGACTACCATTGAAGTGTAGTGAAGCATCGTAATAACAAGATTGTCCTTGTGCTTGCTGGTGACAGCATTAGGCTGTGAAACCAAATGCCCCCCCCCCCCCCCCCCCCCCCCCCCCCCCCCCCGCCTCTGTGGGTGGTCTGTTCCGTAGCAGCAGGACTGATGTATTGTGACATCACAGCTCCTTTGATTCAGTGAGGAAATAAAAGCGTTAAGTCTCCCTGGGTTTGGGCAGTTTGAGCTCACTGCAGGTGTTCTCTGAGACTCAGATCCCTGAGCCATTGGGCTGTATTTCTGGCCTTTTTTTATATGCATTTTTTACTATTGACTTGCTTGTGTGTTGGTCAGAGACAACGGGAAGCTAATTGAAGGTTTAGCCATCTGTAAATTTGTTGACTGTTATATTTGCTTACTGCTGCAGTTCTCATAATGTGGGCGCGGCTGTTTCATTTTGACTGACCAGATTTCTGTTTATTTTCTGACTTTCAATCCTTTTGTATGAATTTGGATAATTTCTTTAGAGCGGAGACTTATTCATGAAGCCATCAGGTTGCTGTTCTTTTTCAGGAAAGTTTAAAGTAATTAACACTGACAAACTGCACCTTCTCTGCACAGTATCCGCTTCCAAACAGGCACTCAGTGAATGTCATTTGGCAGCAGAAATGTTTGAAAAATAAAGAACTGTCCCAAAATGAAGTAGGGCCAGTGGGTGTGGTGAGTTCCCCATTTTCCCCCCACACCCAGAGCAAAGTGGGTTTTCCTTTTTTTCCTTTCTTTTCATCATCTCTCTGTGCAGTAGCTGCACGTGCTACTGCTGCCCGTGCATTTGGAAGCCGTTCAGAGTGCGGTCCAGTGCTCTGAAGCACGCGGCTCCTGGTAGTTGTGGTTTCATGCTGACTGTGTGACAGGGGGCCGGGGGGGTGGGGGGCTTCTCAGCAGCGTCTCCGGCGTGGACACGCCCCTCCTGCCCCGAAGCCCCCAGGACGAGTCTGCCTGTCTGGCTGGCCCCCCGCCCGACTCGTGCCCAGATCAGAGTCTCGCATCCTGGCTTTTAATCATCGGTTGCTTCGGTCGCTGGAGCTCTCGGTCACGTGGAGCCGGGGGTTAACCACAAGCCCTTCCTCTGATACTGCCGGTGGAGAGCTCACTGCCTGACTGCGTGCCTATTGGTTAGACAGGACGCCGTTTCCTTTTAGCACTTTTTTTTTTGCATGAGATGGGTGTGTTTTCACTGAGCAGCTGTAGGCAGGGCGAAACTCCAAAGGCAGATTCAAAAGCCGCGCACCTCGTCTCTTAGCTCAGAACCTTCAGTGAAGGCGGAGAGGTGCGCGGGGGTCCTGCAGAGAGAGAGTGAGGGCGGAGAGGTGCGCGGGGGTCCCGCAGAGAGAGAGCGGCGGGGGGGAGAGCGTGCGGCAGGGGAAAGCGTGCGGAGCTGTGTCTCTGAAACGACCCCTGTGTGACCCCCGCAGGAGATCCCGCTGTCGGAGATCCTGCAGGTGGAGGCTGCCCGGGACTTCAGCAGTCTGGCCCTCGGCGGAAACCCGCACTGCTTCGAGATCATCACCGACACCATGGTCTACTACGTGGGCGAGAACAACGGGGGCAACCTGCCGAACCCGGTGCTGGCCGCCTCGGGGGTGGGCCTGGAGGTGGCGCAGGGCTGGGAGAAGGCCATCCGGCAGGCGCTGATGCCCGTCACCCCCCAGCCCAGCGTCTGCTCCGCCGCGGGGCAGGGCAAGGACCACAGTGAGTACCCCACTCCTCGGAGCTCAGGGAGGCTGGGAATGTTTTCGCTCTTCACTGTCCTCTCCACCTCTCTCCCGTCTCCCCCGTGTTTTTCTGTGGGGAAGAGGGGATTCATAAAGTCCTACAAATTCATGAGAAAGAAGTGTAGAGTTACAAGTGCCTGTCTGTGCATTTGGCTGACAGGGCCAGGATATTTGAGATTTTGTGTATAATAGCCAGCACTTTTTTTAATGAAAAAACAAGGGCTGCAGACCCTGAGGGAAGGATAGCAGGGAGGAGGAGAGGAAGGAGTGAATGAAGGAAGAAGGAGTGAATGAGTGTTCCTTTGGTAGGATCGCCTTCCTGTTAGTTTAAGCCAAACGAAGGCAGAGAAAACAGTGTAGCTACTGATACAGTGTGTAGAGGAAGCCCTGGTACAGGCCCTTCCTGTGCCACATGACTGATATTTCCCACTGATCCGACACTGTCATACACCTGGGAAATGAAAGTGCGGCCGATTGAAGCCGATTTGCTGCCTATTTTTATTTGCCTGTTTTTGCTTAGCCACAGTTGCCGCTAAAATGATAACAGCTCATCGGGGAAATTGTGAAGGAGAGCAGGGTGGATTAAAGTCATTATTTTTGTCTCCTGGTCCTCGGTGGTAATATAAACACACGCTCACGGTTCAGTGCACATCACAAACGCAGCTTTTAATTTGTGTAAATAAAGCCGTATTAAAACAAGCGGAGAGGGAAGTACAGGGAGATTGGGAGTGGGGTAAGCCCTTCAGCCGCAGGTCTTCTGGATGCAATTTTCCCCCCTGCCCCTCCCCAATGTGAGAGGGGCCAAACGAGTCCCACCTCTGCGTGTCGGAAACGCTTTGAACCCGGCAGCGTGGTACCCCTCGCCCCACCCCCCTCGCCCCGCCCCATGAGGCGAGTTTCTGAGCTCCCTCTTGTCCTCAGGACCACGTCTCCTTTATGGGTACAGAGCCCGTTTTCTCCACACTGTCCTGTAAAGTGTGCTGAATTTCCATTTCATGGCTGTCCTCATACAGCAAGGCCTTCATGCTTGCAGCATGAGGTACGGTTCTGGGGAGACACAAAGCTGGAGTGTAGCAGAGTGGGTGGCAGTGTGGCAAAGTGGTGAGGAGTAGGGCTCAAAACTGAAGGGTTGCAGGTTTGATTCCCTAGTGGAGCCCTGCTGTTGTACCTTTGGGTATTTAACCCAGAAATGCCTCCCAAAATATTGATCTGTATAAAAAGAAAACATGTAAATACCTTTATCCTGTGTCAGTGGCTCTGGAGAAGAGTGTGTGCTAAATTACAGTAATTCAATGTAATGGATGTAACTGTTAGTCCATCAATCTTTTTTGGTTAGCATTTTTATGATTCAAATTAGTCTGCATATTTGTGGGACAAATTTGAACTGCTTTTTTGTACTTGCACTAAAGCCTGCTTATGTACTTCAGTACGTGGTTCTCTTAATGGCTGTAGCTGTAGTTGGCCTTGCAGGTTGCCGGCATAGGGTTTATGGATATTAAATATCATCTTTGTGAGGTGTACAGGAGGTTGTGTGAGGTTAATACATTAGCGCTCCCCTTACAGGAACCCTGAACATGTGTTTTTCTTTGTTCTGTCCAACAGAAGAGCTGTCCATCAGCATATCTGTGTCCAACTCGCAGGTGAAGGAGAACGTGGTGAGTGAGGCCTCTTTCAGTGTCAGGCCTGGTCTCCAGGCTTTCAGTGTCTCTCCTCTTTCACCCTCGGTGTCAGGCCTGGTCTCCAGGCTTTCAGTGTCTCCTCTAATCAGATTTGCCTGGGAGTGAGTCTGTCCCTCCTGCTTTATCATCCTCTCATATCAGCTCCCCCGTGATTGACACAGCCAGGATTTGTCCTGGAGTCTGAAGAGGAGAAACCTCTAGCCACTGGGGTTAAGGGAAAATGAGTTTTAATGTCAGTCTGGGATGAAAGGACATTACACTGGTGTCCGAACACAATGGTGGTGGACTTGTAGTAGAGGCAGCGTTGTGATAACACATTGTTCATTTTATTGCTTTAATTACTGGAGCTGCCTATTTGCCTGGCTTTGGCGGTGATGTCGGTTCTTTGTCAAAGCCAACATTCACAGATGGTTTTCTGTAAAAAATGGATAACCCTCCCTGTCCTTGTAGGCTGTAGTTTCAGTAGATATGGGTGAGAATAGTTGTTTTCTGGTATTAACAGCTCAGTTGCCTGTTTAAACCGTTACCTTTCTTTCTTGCTAAATATACCTTTGTGTCCTGCCCTCAGGACATCAGCTCAGTGTACCAGATCTTTGCTGATGAGGTCCTGGGTTCAGGGCAGTTTGGAATTGTGTACGGAGGTAAGTTTAAACGTGACGCTCATGCTGCCTTGCCTGTAGAGCTCATGCTGAGATTTGCTTTACGTGACGCTGTAGTGTGTTTAGTTGGACCAGATGAGCTGCTTGTTTTCATCTTCAGTTTTTGTGTGGGTACTCTGGGTAGTCAGTCTGTTTCTTTGGCACTGACCCTGTTGAATACACACTGATGGGAGACATTTCAGTGAAGAGCAGGAAAAGCTGACTAATGTTCACCTGAACAAACCATTCAACCTGTCGTACTGCTTCTTGTACTTTTGAAGGGAAACACAGGAAAACAGGAAGAGATGTGGCCATCAAGGTGATTGATAAGATGAGGTTCCCAACCAAACAGGAGAGCCAGCTGAGAAACGAAGTGGCCATTCTCCAGGTACGGGCCACCTGTGTACACTTCTGCACACCTGACAGGGATATCAGACCATGGTGTACACCTCTACACACCTGGCTGAGATATCAGGCCACTGTGTACACATCTACACTTGGGACATTGGGGTGGGTGGTGGTCTTTTCATGGGGAAACCTCTCATTAATCATTGAGTAAATGTGTTTTTTGTCTTTGATCTAATTAAAAAGCAGCTATGGATACAAGGTCTGTAAATCAGCATTAATGTGTGGCTAGTGAATAGTACAGTATTGCTCATTGTATGGGGAGATAATTCTGCTTAGTGTAGTTTGTCAAACCTGCTGTAGAGGCCATTAGTAACCCCCCCCCATCCTCCCCCCCCCCCCCCCCCCCCCCCCCCGTGAAAGTGTGGAAGGAACTGCAGGAGGATATGTGTCCTTTACCGCCAGCTGGACATTGGAGGTCTTCCTGTCTTAACAGAACCTACACCACCCTGGGATTGTCAACCTGGAATGCATGTTTGAGACACCTGAACGGGTCTTCGTCGTCATGGAGAAGCTCCACGGGGACATGCTGGAGATGATCCTGTCCAGTGAGAAGAGCAAGCTGCCAGAACGCCTGACCAAGTTCCTGGTTACACAGGTCAGTGTGTGTGTGTGTGTGTGTGTGTGTGTGTGTGTGGGTGTGCGCGTGCGTGCGTGCGTGTGTGTGTGTGTGTGTGTGTGCGTGTGTGTGTGTGTGGGTGTGCGCGTGCGTGCGTGCGTGTGTGTGTGTGTGTGTGTGTGTGCGTGTGTGTGTGCGTGTGTGTGCGTGCGTGCGTGCGTGTGTGCGTGTGCGCGCGCATGTTTATGCACATGGGTGTGCAAGTTTGTGCTTGGAAGTACATGCACATGTGTATGGGTATGCATTTCTTTGTGTGTGCTTGAGGTTTCTGTGTGAGTGTCTGTGTCTCCGTGTGTTGATGAATTAGACATGACTAAGTCTTGCCTGAGAGCTCTATTTATTTTCATGGTCAGAGGACTGTTTATGAGTCTCTGGATTGTATCAAAGCTGGGACCTGCTTGTTCACTGGCAGTGACAGGCCAGATTTGGTGTGGCAGTGTGGCTGGGTGATCTAAAGAAAGAAAGCTCGCCGAGGCACACAGACGCATGCCTCGGGGCTGGATCTGCGGGCTGGTGAGCAGCTCCTGTGTCAGGGCGATGTGTTACAGAATTGCAGCGACAGGAAGACTGGGACCCCCTAAACCACAGGCTCAACTCTGAAGCACTTACTGTACCACTCACCTGTAGCAATGACAGTGGAGTATGGAGAACAGTATTTTATATTGTAGTATAACAACTATTTTTATACAAATTGTACATGCTGTGAGTGTGAGAAAATGCATTCTAACGTGTAGCCAAACGCGCTGTGATGAGACGGTGTGTGTAATTTTGTTTGTGTGTGCCAGAGTGTTTTGTAGTTCTGTGAGATCCATCCATTATAACCACACAGTCTCGTGTTTCTGATATGTGGCTTTAGGCAGTGATGTCACAGTGATGTCATTGTGATGTCACACGGTCTGTTCTCCCTGTGCAGATCCTGGTGGCTCTCAGGCACCTGCATTTTAAGAACATCGTACACTGTGACCTGAAACCTGAGAACGTGCTGCTGGCTTCTGCTGAGCCCTTCCCTCAGGTGAGAGCCGGGCTGACCCAGGCCGAACCGAGCCGAGCTGAGCCGAACCAGGCCGTACCAGGCCAGGCTAGTGTTCCTCCTGTCTGCATGGTCTCATTGCAGATGACTTCATTGAAGGTTTTAATTTGACAGAAAGACAAATCGGTTGTGATATCATCTCCCTCATGGACAGATGTCTTTTTCTGTGTCGCAGTATTAATATCCATAAAGTATGACTGTTTTGTAATGCTCTTTTCCCTGTGCATGTGTGTACCTGCAGGTGAAGCTGTGTGATTTCGGCTTCGCCCGCATCATTGGGGAGAAGTCGTTTCGCCGCTCGGTGGTGGGCACGCCGGCGTACCTGGCCCCCGAGGTCCTGCGCAGTAAGGGCTACAACCGCTCGCTGGACATGTGGTCCGTCGGCGTCATCGTCTACGTCAGCCTGAGCGGCACCTTCCCCTTCAACGAGGACGAGGACATCAACGATCAGATCCAGAACGCCGCCTTCATGTACCCACCCACCCCCTGGAGGGAGATCTCGGCAGAAGGTGTGTGTGCGTGTACACGTATGTGCTGCTCCGTGTGTTTGTGTGTGTGTGTGAGTGAGTGAGAGCAATACATTTCAGTTTTGATGTGTCATATTAATTGAGATAGAGTTTATTTGGCAGTGTAGCATAGTGGTTAAGGAGCAGGACTCGTAACCGAAAGGTTGCCAGTTCGATTCCCCACTGGGGCACTGCTGCTGTACCCTTGGGAAAGGTACTTAACCAAAAATTGCCTCAGTAAATATCCAGCTGTATAAATGGATAACATGTAAAAATTGTAACCTGTGTAAGTTTCTCTGCTAAACAACAATAATGTGATGCAATTTGGTGCAGTAAGACACTGTAAGTAACAGCGGCTTTGCTGATGCTCTTGTCTAGACAGACCACACACCACACATCTGTCTGCTGTACTGCATATTACACATTTTTTGCCTCCAGTTTTGCCTGCATGGGAAAGCCTCTGTCGGCACCACTGGAATTTCCATGCAGAACCTTTTTATCCCGGAGTTTATGCTTCTGAGGACAGTGAAAAGTGAGCAGTAATAATTGATTTTTACAGAGCTCTAAAGTGGTATTAGGTGTTTATAAGAATACGCCATAAATTACACAGGTCATAAAAGTAAAGTACGTATAGTCTCAGTCCAGATGGTTTACGAGTTGTGGTACTAAAGGTGCAGGCACTGTGTGATGTGGCTGTATTCTGGAGTGACCCTCAGTATGGTGAAGGAGGCCACTGTGGAGTTAACATCAGTGCGCGTCTCAGAACGAGACTCTGCTTTGCAGCGGGCCAGTCGACAGACCACCTACGCGTCTGCGTGCTGAGATCACCGCGGTTTCAGGCCGGTGGTCCTGACCTTCAGCATGTGGTTTCTGTGAATCACTCCCTCAGCCGGCCCCCACCCCCCAACCACACCTCCTCGTGCTGAAAGTTCCCCACACGTTTGGACACGTTATTTTCAACCTTCAGTTCTGTAAATGCAAATCTGCACTTACTTTTGCACTTACTTTTTTCTTTTCTTTTTTCTTTTTTTTCTTTCTTATCTCTTTTTTTTTCTTTTCACACCAGTGGTGTTGTAGTAGTGCTTAGGTTACTGGCGATCTCCTGGCTGTTTTTGCGCAGAATTATTCAGCAGCTGCTGCTCGTCCGGGTGGCAGGCATGGTGTCAGTGGCCCTAGGCTGGCGGAGCTGCTGTTCCCGGTGTAACCCTGTCCCCTGCTCTCTGTCCCACAGCGACAGACCTGATAAACAACCTGCTTCAGGTGAAGATGAGGAAGCGCTACAGTGTGGATAAGTCCCTCAGTCACCCCTGGCTGCAGGTGAGGCCCAGCGAGGCAGACTGAGGCAGACACATGCAGGTGATACCGCCGCGTCTGAGTGAGCAAACAGCCCATTCTCCCGCTTCTCTCCCCCCCACAGGACTACCAAACGTGGCTGGACCTGCGGGAGTTTGAGACCAGGAGAGGGGAGCGCTACATCACTCACGAGAGCGACGACGCCCGCTGGGAGGAGTATGCCGACGAGCACAACCTGGTCTACCCCAAGCACTTCATCATGTCGCCCAACCTAGACGACATGGAGGAGGACCCCTAGAGGCCAGGGGAACTCCCTGCGCGCGTCAGCGGAGGAGTTAGCAGGCAGGGCGGCCTGTCTGACAGAGACCTGGGGAGACGCTCCAGCCCCTGGACCCGAGGCGGGCCTAAGGGCCTAAAAGCGCTCACTGTGGCGTGGGGGCGGAGCATGGGCACTGTGCAGACGCCCGAGCGGACACAGCACCGCTGGGACAAACACGAGGAGCCCAGCGGGGGAGACTTTTCTTTTTCAGGATATTTTATTTTATTTTATTAAACATTCCAGAGATCTGGCAATGCTCTTTCTCAGCTCTCTAAAATGAAAAATCTGCCTTTTCTACAAGCCATAAGATACAGGTCTTCTGACCCTGATTTCTCGGTTGATACCCGATTTCCTGTGTGTTAGGGAGTGCTTGGTAACAGTAGGCTAAAAGCAATGTACAGTCCTTAAGCCCAGGACAGGCTTATAAGCTGGGACCAAACTAAAGAGGTTCTTACCATTTCCATAGCATATTTTTCTAAGTGACCAAGATAAAAATGTTTAACATTTTACAACTATATTGATTAACTTAGCGTATCCTAAGAGTGCTATTTTAGAGTCAGTTCTTTTCAGTAACATGGTGTTAAACTGGAACACATACGACAGTTATGCTAATGCCTTGAAGTTTATTTGAAGTTTTTATTTGAAGTTTATATGTTTTGATTCTGGGTTAGAACGTTTTTGCACTGTAGGTCAACTACCCTTGTCTCTTACTGACCCCCTGCTTTGAAGAAGAGTTGGACATCAACAGCTGCTACACTTAGTTCTGGTTCTCTCCGAAAATATGACCACCAAAGTGAAACGAGGAAAAAGGGATTGTTGGTGTGACTTGCGTCTGAGAATTCAAACCATGCTTTATTTATTCAGAAATCGTAATCTCTGTGGTGAATGAGCTGTCAACACAATAGGTTTTGTTCTTAGTGGACCAGAAAGATTAGTTAGAATTATGTTAGAAAATTTGTTATGAAACATGTTTTTAGAACAAGAAAATGATGAATTGCTTTTCAGAAATCGTTGAAGAATGTTTTTGTCTTGCATCTAAAGGTCAAGGAGAAATGATTAAGAATGATAAAGCTGATGACCAAATCTGTTTGAAAGTATATTATCAGTAATTGTGATGTGACCATGTTATGCATTTGTGTTTTTGATCCTTTTTATTTTATTTTATTTTATTTTATTTTATTTTTAATTCTGTGTAATCTTTTGTACCACTGACATTCCTGGTGTTTTGTGAAAGACTGGATTGATGAAGGACTGTACACATCTCAGCTGAGCGGCTAAGCTATCAGTTCCTCTCAGAAAGCTACAAGGTCAGGCCTTACTGCGGATTTACCCTGGTACCACATGACCATGGCCCATAATGCAACAGGACAGAGGATGGAGACACTGACTGCAGTCACCTCATCTCTAACGCTGAACTGATTGTGTCCAGAGCTCATGAAGGAGGATATGGGCATGAAAAGCACAGTGTAAGAAACTGAGTGTTTCTCTCATTATTATTTCTACTTAAGGACTTGGGGCCAGAAGGAGAAGCAAAATATTTTGGTTCAGATACAAGCAGCTCAGAGTGTCTGTTCATTCCACCATGCTCTCTCTGTACTGTTTCACATGTGTGCAATTTTCTGTTACCAGCTGGCCGAAGGTATGACAGTGTTGTAGATATCACATGATCCACGACTGGAGTATATTTTTGGGAGTGTGATATCTCTCTAGACATTTCGTTATAGCCTTGTTTGTCTTCTGTGCGGTGTTTGTGTGTGTGTGTGCAGGTGCGTGTGTGTGTGAATACACGCTTGTGCATGTACGTGTGCATGCAGATGTGTTTTCAGCAGATAAAATTTTTCCAAAGTGCAATTACAAATTAAGGCTACATAGCCTTTTAGCCTGTAGCCTACTCTTTTTTCACATCTTTCATTATGAAAGTAAAACAGCCTTTAACAGTACATTTTGGACATTCTTGTTTTGGCCTGAATAAAAAATTCAGAAGAGACATATAGCCTGCTGTTGGAGTGGCAGAAACATTTTCCGTTTGGAGCCTGCAGGTCATTCAGATGCAATACTGTTATTTCTCATTATCTCCGAGCTGTGATGGCCTGTACCACAGTGCAACCAAAACTGTGAAAATACAAAATGGATAAGGCCTCTGCCCTTTCAGCGTTACGTCCTACCAGATACACATTTTTACAGCAAATTTTGTTCAAATAAAAGAAAGTATGTTTGGATTGGTAGTTAAAATTTCCATGCCATTGCACACCTGTCAGGGACAGTCTGTTGGAAACAATCTAAATCTTGCAGTAGGGGGAATACAGAAAACATTGCCTGTCTGTATTATGGTGTGTAGTATGTACCTGCAGAAAAGACCCCTGTGTTCAGACTGGATGTGCTTTACAAACTGCTGTGCAGTTAAAGGAGGTGCATTTCCTGTTGTCTGGCCTGTCATTAATGAGCAGAGAAATAGAAGTATAAAGGTGTTCTAAGCACAGAAACACCTTTGATGAAGAATTGCCTTTGGCGGGGGAGGGGGGGGGGTGGTGGCTGTACCACTGTCAGGATCATACGTAGCTGAAGGTGTGTGTACGTGTATGTGTGTGCGTGTGTGTGTGTGTGAGAGAGAGAGAGAGGCAGTGAGGCAGAAATACCGCGTCCCCCATCCAGGCTACATTTCCAACAGTTTTTCCTGATAGTCCAGTCTGATAATGTGAGCGCCATCTCTTTGGACTGAGGCATGCTGGGTAGGATGAAAGACTGGCACTGAGGTGTCAATCCTGGTGACATGATGCCACATATACGAAGCACAAGTTGGAAGGGTGGTGGTGACCTTCTCCTGAGAATGCTTTTAATGTCTGTTGCCACTGGCTTGGCAGATGTCAGTGTTTTTGTATATGTTAGTATGTACAGATTAAATAAATACCTGCATCTTAACAGAATTTCACAGAGCTGAGTTTTTATTCTTCATAACCTCAGCATCCGCGGAGTGGCCAGGCTATCCTCGGATGATATGTACCTTATCCCCTTTCCAAATCTCAGACAAATAGCCTGCAATGTCTGTAATACGCTCAGCCATGCTGTTGTTCAGATCAGAACTTCACTCACACTTTCGCTAGACAGCTTTCAGTCTGAGTGCTGTTGCCCTGACGCCTGTCAGGGGAAGTTACCCATGGCCTCAGAGTGAGAAAACACAGGCTGGTCTGATTCAGCCACTGACTGATAATCAAAGCTATGTGCTGTAGTTATGTGACTAATTGAAAAAAAATGTCATTTTTGACTTTTCCTTTCATACAGTAATGCACAGATAATTTCTCTCTGAGTGGCACAAGAATGTCCTGTGACTGCAAAATAGAAGTGCAGTGAGGTTTTCCTCTGAGCTCAGCAGAGCTCTGATGACCCCTGTTGAATCTAACTGTGCTTGACCCACCTCAAACACGCTGCTCAAAAAAGATTAAAGTTTGAAAAAGAAACTTTGAATGGAAGCTGCTCCGAAACAGCAGCTTCACAGTGCTGGTGACCAGCCTGTCGGAGTCAAATACTTCCCCTTTCATAAAGCCAAGGGTACAGATGCATTTCCATTATGGGAAAAAGCAGTAGAATAGGTATTTGAGCTGTCTGCTAACCCAGAGTAATCCCCAGAGTACTGATGCTGTAAGTGCTACTGTAGCTAAGGTCATGGGACATACGGCATAACCCACACACACGTGTGTCTGTGGGCGTAGAAAAGGAAACTGAAGAAATGTCATTTCAAATGAGACATCCCACAACCCGACAGGACGCTGATAAAAGCTGTGTGACCCAGTCCTGCCGGCAAAATCACACATCCCACAGCCACCTCAGGTCTCAGACCCACGGGCCCGTGGACTCACAGACCCACAGACTCACAAACTCACAGACCCATGGACTCACAGGGTCACAGGCTGTGATGCTTCATATTTTTCATTGAGTTTGAGCATTTCTGTACAAATACAAACACACTACAAATAACAAACCAAAATATCATAAGAAAGTGTTAAGTTTAAATGTTTGAGAAGCTTTAAGATTATTTTTTGTTGAAGGAGAATCAGCTTTTTGCTACAAATCATGTCACAGTTGCTATCACCTGAATTTTTATCTTGCACAGAAAACGTCATACTACAGTGGAGTTCCAATGATCCTTAAACTGTTTTAATCAAAACAGCAAAGCAGAATTCAATGACAACCGATTTCATTTGTGACAGTAAAACACTATATTACTTTCATTTTCAAACTAATATGAAACAGATAGCTGTGATTCCACAGAAAAAAAGGTGGGGGTGGAGGGTTCAGTAATAATAAAAAATACACTAAATATGTCAGTGATACACATAAATCACAAATTAGGTTAACAGTCCACACTACTTTCCAAGATAAATTTGTCTCTGACTTTCTGAAGCAAAAAGCCGCAATAAGAGTGGGAAGAGAAAACACTAAGGAGAGGAAGCTGGTTGTCTTGGCTGCGTTACAGCGCAGACGCTGTCAGATCACACCTGGCTAAGGGCCAAAGCTGACTCTTTCAATCGGGCCATATGTTTAAAGAACAAAACCATTTGTGGGGAAGAAAAACAGCCAGCTATCTACTACTGTATTACAGTGGTCCCACGTTTCAAAGCCCAGACCTTAGCAGCAATATTTTACACTCTCCACCGAGTATTTTCACAGACAGAAAAAAAGAACTGAGAAAATCCTAAATGAACAGGGAAGGGTGAATTTTGAGATCAATCAGTGGTATTAAGTTCCATCCCTGTGTTGTGCAAGCAAATAAGCTAATTCATTTCACATATGAGCACCATTAAGGGCAATCCAGGCTGCATTAGGCTGGAAACCTCTTAATACACAACCCAAGGGGAAGATCTCTCCATAAATGGCAAGAGTAGAGTGGAACACAAGACTTGCCACTGGGCAGGCAATAGTAACCTCATCGATTCACCCGGTGGAAAATGGCTAACATTACGTGCTTTTGTGATGTTTTCTCTATAGAATTTTACTCTTCTGGTAAGGTACACAAACACACTCATCAATGAGATACTTGGTTATTTTGGCAGTCACGACCGGCCTATTGTAATATTATCTTTTAATTGCCACTGGAGTGGTTGAGAGTGAGGGCCCCTCTATTCGCTCAGCAAAGCCTGCTGAGAGTGATCTCCTTCAACTCCACTTTCACCAAAATGGCTTCAAGATGTACAGGCACCATGTGGCCGATTAATCGTTTCCACCCGAAAGAAAGACAGAGAGAGAGAGAGAGAGAGAGAGAGAGAGAGTGGGAGAGAGAGAGAGAGACAGAGACAGAGAGAGAGAGAGAGAGAGAGACAGAGAGACAGAGAGAGAGACAGAGAGAGGGAGAGAGAGAAAGAGAGAGAAAGAAAGCGACAGAGAGAGAGATAAAAGACCACTCAATTCAATCCACTCAAAACCACTCAATTCAGCCAGTGACAGAATGTGTTTTTCCTCCCTAACAATCCAGACAGAAGGTTTAAAATGGGTTGTTTTGCTGATAAAGGCATGTTGCACAGCAAGTGAACCAATACTGAGGGGTGAATCCTCTCTGGCATTCTGGGAGGTATATTATGTTACATTATTTACTTGCCTAGCAGACACTAGAGTGACTTACAACAATTTTCCATTCGTATATAATATCTAAAACCCAGTAACACAGCTGGACACTTTGTTGAAGCAAATGTACCCTGCTTTCTGCTCCCGGGAGCAACACCTCAGGACCCACCATTCCAGGACTTTCCCCTCAACCACAGAGCAAGGCTCAGCTGTCCTGATCTCCAGCAGGGGCCAGAGCAGTGTCTGTGACCCCCCCCCCCCCCCCCCCCCCCCGTCTCATTGGGAGCTGAGCTCCTTCAGTCCATGCAGGGATGAGGAAGAGCAGAAACCTTCCTGACCCTCACACCCAGCAGGGGTGAGGAGAGCCGGCTGCAACAGCATGCTCCTGGGGTGAGCTACCTATCGGGGCCCTTCCATCAGCTGCACCTGGACTAAGGGAACCTGGGGAGAACCACAGCCAGGCTCAGTGCCAGGGGAAAATACAGAGGGGTACAATTGCAATCCACTTTCCCGTTTGTATTTCGTAGCGTGAACATGTCACACAAGCTGGAAGTACACAATCTTAACACAAGCTTAACAAAAGCAGCATGAGAACATGCAGACAAAATGGCCCCTATCTGGACTCAGTTTAAGATGCAACAGATTTCAGCCTCTGGTCTCCATATTCCTTTGCACAGGCTATTGAAGAAGCACCATTTGGGCTTTCCACCACCTACATCTCTGTAGGAAGAAGTGCCCACTGGGTCATTAGTCTGATCTTTAGGATCCCTTTTATCGCACTGTATGGTGACTGCCCACAGACGTGGGGGGAGCTCGCCGCTCTTTATGTGGTACAGAGACGGCTGGGGGGCAGTTTACCAGGATGTTCATGTCAGCACCAGATGGCAACCAGCCTCCACCAGCCTCCTTCTTCAGCTTCCTCAAGCTTTGCCCACTGGGCAAAGTGCTTTACAAAGTGCCCCCTACTCACATTAGTCCAGTGCTCAACGCTCAATTACCCACTCACACCACAAGTAACGCGTCTGTCCTAGTGCCACCTTGGGCGTATCGCGATGTCTCATGCTTCACAGTTTGGTTGGTCAGCCTCTGAACAATGCCGGCCCAATCTGAGCACACCCCCACATGTCAGACCTTCTCATTTTCCCGTAGAGGAACAAGAACAAGACCAATGGTTCCACTTAGAGCTCTGTGGAGAAGCAGACACACAGAGGCAGCACAGCCGTCATCATGCAGCACACGAATGCAACATGAGCTCGTCTAAGCTGAACAGCAGTCCCATTCTTCAGGAAGGGGGAGGGGTGCAGTTCTGCGAACCAAGACGCTTGCCTTGGAGACAGAAAAATAAGTGCACACATGGTAGATGAATTAAAAAGAAATACTTTATTAGCATTAACATCCCTATCTGCTACCCATGCTTTCCCGTTCAGATAAAGGAGCTGGCAAAACTTCAGATGAGATTACATAAGCCCTTTCCACAGTAAAAGTTCAACAATTAAATCTAAAATTTCAAGTCAAAGGAAGAGCCGGTGAAATCCGAGAAGCTGAGGCTCGGGCTGAGGCCACGAGCCAAGGCTCTCACCGCCAGGCATTACCTTCAGCTTCACCCCTGATGTAAGGCTTGGCAGCCCACTTAATATTTCAAAGCCTCTCCCGGATCAAACAAGTTTGTAATGTATATATTGTATAAATACCCCTGATGAAAACCAGATGTGGCGCTTACACATTCAGATTTTACGACAGAGAGGCATCCATGCAGAGGCTGCTGTTTCGAACTGGCTCGTACCGTGTTAAAACCCATCACAGACCGCAGATTCCTCAAAAGCAAGTGAAGCAATTGTGCATTTCAGCCACGGCGTGTACCTCTCATTTCTAAGAAAAACCAATTAACACAGCGGTGCTTTCTGAGAAAGGAGGGCATGTATGAGAGCAGGTTTTATGAGCTCAGAACTCTGAAATGTGCACTGAGTGAGTATGGAAGAGGCTGAGAAGTGGGGGCTACCAGACATCACAGATATAAGCATGTCCAGCGCTTCATCCCTCACAGTGGCCCTGGACCAGCTTCTTTCTAATCCACAGTTATGACATTATGCCAACATCAATTAGGCAACGAACCAACAACAGTATACTAATCTGAAGGTAGTTATCTCATTTCTTGTTTTGAACAAATTTCTCCAGAAATTGTAAATTGACAGGGCATCAAAGAACATAATAAATTGACAGGGCATCAAAGAACATAATGCACGTCGATGGGTATTGAGAATGTTACATCAGGGACTATTGGCTACCTTCCATTATTACACATTCATAGTCTTCATGTTTGATGACGATAGTCAGTAAAGTTAATATATATACTTTTACACAAATATACGTGTGTGTGTGAGTGTATAGGAAGCGAGACAGAGGCCCAAACATAGTTACTCCTCAGGATAAACGACAGGAAAAGAGCTCCCTCCCGTGGCTGTATGTTGAATCGCCACAACTGTGAAATAATTCACGTTTACGTCTTTTCTGTATGTTATTTCGATTCCAGAAAGTCTTCTGTACCGTCATCATTTACATGTAATTCGTGTTGCACCTATTGTGTGAGTAATGTCTCCACTGTTTTCAAAGTATTGTAGGACTCGAATAATATTTTCATTTATTGGAAAACTGACTATGACTGCCCTCATTCTCAGACCTGCTACTGATAATCCTTCAAGACCAAAGCTGGCGTTTGCCACGTCCAAACTCCTTCTACCACAGACTCACAGACCATGTCCTTAGCTTGATGCGAAAGAATACCTCATGATTTAGTAATAATATATGGCCAGCGAACTATTATCCAGCCGACTACTGTTAAACCAACAGCGACATAGCCACAAACCCACCAAAGATAACGTCCTAGAGGAAAACATTGTAGCTACCAACAATGCTACCAATAACTTTACAGATTGTGCTATCGCTTCATTACAGGTAATTTTAGGATGTTAGGTTCGCTACAATGTACCGCATTATAGCTGTCACAGAACTATAGGGCTGCAACAGAAATCACCCTCACACTGGACCACGTGGTTACTGTGACCTTTGACTGCGGATTCCGGCCCCTTTGTCCTGGCTGCTGAAGTAGCCGTAAATTGTACTTTCCAAGCAAAGGCGGAACATATATACATGTATTAAATTCTGTATACATTTATACGTAATTTAAAATATCACAGTCTAATACGAGTATCGTTTAACCTTCTTTTTTGCTTGTGCGTATTTTTATTTTTATTGTCCTTCCAGGATTTTTGCTGGCTACCTAGCCAGCTAGCTATTGCGTTGCGCTCCCCCAATTTCCAGGCATGGCGTCCGCAGGCAAGCGTGGTGAAATGGAAACAGAACAGTTTTGTGATAACGACGAGGAGCTTGAAAACGAAGGGGACAAGGCAGATGAAGAACCAACGTCAAAGGGAGGATCTCGAAAACCGGACGATGAGTTTAACCTGGACGAGGTTTTACGTTTGGGAGGCACCAAAGTGAGTCTGCCTATGGAGCAAGCTAGCGAGCTACCCCTGAATATATACACGTGGTGTAAATATAAAACATAAATGTCTTGGTCTTTTAAACACTGAGTTAACATAGCCAGCTAACTACAGCACATGGCAATCAAAGTGCTTCTATTTACTAAGTTTGTGTTTGCGTCACTAATAACGGTTAGTTAGCTGGCTACCAATTAGATGGTAGCAATAACACGTTTGAGTAGTCGATAATTTTTCTAAACCATGAAGTGGTACAAGAAATCATAAGAACGTTTTACACGATGAAAAACATTTGTGTGTGGTTAAGTTGATTCATATCACTGATATCTGAAGCATGACTCCTTGTTAGCTGGACTTTACCGTAGCCTACGTCGCCACAGTAACAGTCTACAAATATTTAAATTATTCAGATAATTATCTTGTGTGCATGTATTAAGATGGACCTAGGCTGTTGAATTTTGTATGACCATCACGTCCATGAACATCAAGTCCGTTGCATTCTCACTGACGTTGTGCGTGCGTGTTTTTCTCCCCGGATTTAGGCTGACTATGTCATGCTCGCGACTGTGGATGATTCCCACGAGCTCGTGGACGGTGGAAAGAAAGGGATCATCGATGACCTGAAGGAGGGGGAGCTGGAGGCCTTCATCTCTAAGCTGGGCATCCGCTCCTACTCCGGCCGGATGCAGGTCGTAGAGGACGAGCAGGCGAAAGAGGAGGACCCAAAAACAGCTCAGAAGAAGAACAAAAAAGCCGAGGTTCAGAAGGTCAAACCTGATGCGGAGAGGGCGAAGGAGACCTCGAAAGGTGTGGAGCAGCAAGCAGGGGTGGGAAAGAAGAATAAAAAATCCAAAGAGGCGGACGGCGCTGCCAGTCAAGGGAAGAAGGGCAAGCCGAGCGCAGACGTGTTCGAGTTCCACAAGAGGCAGGTGCTGCTGATCAAACCAGGGGGCAAGTGGTTCGACCTGGAGTACACCAACGAGACCAACTCCGCCCCACAGGACGAGGCCCTGGTGTCCCAATACAGAGCCCTGGCCCAGAAGCTGCTGGAGTCCGAGGTTGACCTCTTCAAGAGCAAGAAGAGCATGCAGAAGGGGGCGAACTCGGCCTGGATGAAGACGGTGGTGTCCACGGGGACGCTGGCGGACAGGATGGCGGCCATGACGCTGCTGATCCAGGACGCGCCGGTGCACAGCCTGCACTTTGTTGAGACCCTGGTGTCGCTGGTGAAGAAGAAGGGCAGCCGGCGGCAGAGCCTGATGGCGCTGGACACCCTGAGGGAGCTGCTGCTGTCCGACCTGCTCCCCGAGAGCCGCAAGCTCCGCCCCTTCGCCCAGCGGCCCTTCCACAGGCTGGAGGAGCTGGCCAGCGGGAACCGCGATGCCCGCGACCGCCGCCTCGTCCTCTGGTACTTCGAGCACCTCCTGAAGCAGCAGGTGGCGGATTTCGTGGCGGCCCTGGACACCCTGGCGCACGACACGGTGGCGGCCACCAAGGCCTGGGCGCTGGCCACCGCCCACGAGCTGCTGTGCTCCCGGCCCGAGCAGGAGAGGGTGCTGCTGGGCCAGGTGGTCAACAAGCTGGGCGACCCCGAGTACAAGACGGCCTCCAAGGCCTCCTACCTGCTGGAGACTCTGCTGCACAAACACCCCAACATGAAGGGGGTGGTGTGCAGCGAGGTGGAGCGGCTGATGTTCCGGCCCAACGTGCACCCCAAAGCGCAGTACTACGCCGTCTGCTTCCTCAACCAGGTGCTGCTGAGCCACGAGGAGGCCGACCTGGCCGCCAGGCTCATCTCCATCTACTTCTCCTTCTTCCGCGCCTGCGTCAAGAAGAAGGACGTGGAGTCCAAGATGCTGAGCGCCCTGCTGTCAGGCGTCAACAGGGCGTACCCCTACGCCCGGGCGGGCGACGACAAGATCAAGGAGCAGCTGGACACCCTGTTTAAGGTGGTGCACGTGGTGAAGTTCAACACGGCTGTGCAGGCCCTCATGCTGCTCTTTCAGGTGATGGACTCGCAGCAGACCGTCTCTGACCGCTACTACGTTGCACTCTACCGGTGAGTGGCTTCAGCAGGACTTTTATGGTCACATGACATATGTTCAGAAAATGTCCAAGTCGCTTGATGTCATGGTAAGATGACATTGCTCAGAACATATCTAAGTTGCTGAAGGTGATGTAGCACGTTTTGATTTCACAGTTAGGTTTAACAGTCATTCAGACTACAAAACATAATAACAGTGTAATAATTGTCATGTAGTCCTTCAGACCACAAAACATAATAACAATGTAATAGTTGACATGTACATCATAGTATTTAATTTCATTGGTTGTTACAAAAAGGCCTCTGTTGAATAGCTCAAGCTATTCTATTAGTAAATTACTTTTGCTGTTCCTGCCTGTTACTTTTAGGGATCACAGCTGAACTCAAATCCTGTCTCTCTCTGTGTAACAGGAAGCTGCTGGACCCAGGTCTCGCACTGTGTTCCAGGCAGACTATGTTCCTCAACCTCCTGTACAAGTCTATGAAGGTGGACATCGTGCTGCGCAGGGTCAAGGCCTTCGTGAAGAGGCTTCTGCAGGTCAGCTGTGAGCAGAACCCCACCTTCGCCTGTGGGGCGCTCTTCCTGGTGTCAGAGGTGATGAAGGCCAAGCCGGGTCTCCGGCTCCTGCTGCAGGATGAGGGGGTGAGTCGACTCGGTTTGGAACGAAGATTCTGTGATTGCCCCTGTGTGCGCGCATGCGTGTGTGTGTGTGTGTGTGTGTGTGTGTGTGTGCATACTTGTAGGTATGTGTGTGTGGTGTCTGTGTGTGCATGTGTGTGTGTCTGTGTCAGCATCTGTTGTCTGTGCATGTGTGAGCACATGTATGTGTGTGTGCGTGTGTGCGCGTGTGTGTGTGTGCGCGCTTGTGCATATGCGTGTGTGCGTATTGTTATGCAGCATGTGCGGTCATGCGGTTCTCTCAAGCAAAAAATCACAGGTTTATAACGCTAATATGCCAATATGGTATTGTTTTATGGTTCCATAACACAATAACTAAGCTGTGGTCTTCTGAGTTTTTACATGCCTTTCGCTACAGCAGCATGTGAATGCAAACCATTGAAACCACTGAGTGACTTTCTGTGTGAACTTTCTCCTCTACAGGACAGTGAGGAGGAGAAGTTCAAAGACCTCGAGGAAGAGGATGATGAGGAGGAGAGGTTTACAGATGCTGATAAGGTGGAGGAAGGACAGAGCGAGAAGCCGGAGAGGCCCAGCCAGGCTGCGTCCTGGGTGCATCACCAAAACCTGGAGGGTGAGGTCATTTCTTAGGCTTTTCCTATTTACCTCCTCAGACCCCAGTGAAATTGGTGTCCTGTTTGGTACATACATAATGACCTTCTGTCTCCTCAGAGAGTCATTGACTCTTTTACAGTAGTTCCTCTGGCTGTTATAAATGTAGTTTTTTAAAATGATAAAAGTAGAAAGAGCGAGACGAAATGCTTGGCTTTGAGGTCCTCTCTCTGTGCTGGCTGTCTTTGGGTGCGTTTGCTTTTTCCGCCTCATGGCTCTCTTTCCTCGTGTCTGACTGTCAGCACTTCTCCCTCTGTCCGGTTTCTGTCCAGGTGGGAAGAACATGACGACCTATGACCCCCTGCACAGGAACCCCCTGTTCTGCGGGGCTGACCACACCACTCTGTGGGAGCTGAAAAGAGTAAGGATTCGAGCTTTAACGTAATGACGTGTGTAAAGTAGTGAGATGCAGTGCACTGTGGGGTTTATCAGTGCTGTTCCTAATGTCTCCGTCCGCCCTCCCCTCAGCTCTCGGCTCATTTTCACCCGTCAGTCGCCCTGTTTGCCCGGACCATTCTGCAGGTAAACGCTCTTTCTGACACCGTCTGTCACAGGGAACTCTGAAATGGCTGGATAGCACTGAGTGGAGATGTTGAAACTGTGAGGGAAAGCAATAACTCAAGCTCAGAGCACATATCTGCATGCCATTGAAGTGAATGTTAGTCGGCAACGAACTCGGGTAACAGCTCCTCATATCGGCGTGTCATAGAGGTAATCATCGCTCAGAAACAAACTTGAGCACTGCGTCACCCTATTTCTGCTCCCTCTCTCAGGGTGAGTTCATCCAGTACACCGGCGACCCTCTGCAAGACTTCACTCTCATCAGGTTCCTGGATCGCTTCGTGTTCAGGAATCCCAAGCAGCAGAAGCACAGAGGTGAGGCCTGTGTGGTGTGTTTGCTCCCTGGTTATTATGAATTATGATTATGAATTTGGCCCATTGCATTGGTCTGCTTTGTGGTGACAGGTGTGATTTCATAATCCATGAACTAAAACGTTATATGAAGATAATGCCTGTTACCTTTGCAGTGATGTAGATACGTCACTGAGTTTTGCACCCCATAAACCTTTTGTAAGGATGTTAAGATGTAACATTGTGTACAGGAACCTAGTGTTTTTCTTTTTCCCAGAAAACACAGACACCGCTGTGCTGCAGCCCAAACACAGGCTCTCCATGGGCAACATCAGAGCGTTGGCTGGTGAGTTTTTCTCCACTGCACTGGGAGGTTGTAAAGCATGTCTGTTTGTGCACGGAAGCAAGTAACACCCGACCATCTCTCTCTTCTCGCAGTGAATTGCGAAGAGTTCCTGGCCAAGGAGGAGAGCCAGATTCCAGTGGACGAGGTCTTCTTCTATCGGTGAGTCCAGCGAGTTTCAGGCTCACACAGAGTTTGAATTTGAGTTTAAATTTTTTTAGACGTATTTTCAAATTTATAGACCTCTGATGTAGATGGTTGGTGTATGCCTGTTTTTTAGGCTTATTTTGAGATTTACAGACCTCTGTGTGGTGTAGATGATTAGCTTGTGTCTACTTTTTAGGCTTATTTTGAGATTTGCCGACCTCTGGGTGGTGTAGATGGTCAGCATGCGTGTCTGTTTGAGGCGAGTTGAGAAACGGCCCGTCTGACTGCCGTGCTCGCTCCAAACCAGGTTCTTTAAGAAACGGGAGAGGGAGAAGCAGCTGCGGCAGCCGCGAGGGGGCGGGGACAACGAGAGCGTGGAGGACGTGGACGACGACGAGTTCGAGAGAACTCTCGGTGAGGAGCGGCGCCCTCTTCCCTCCACGTGGGGCCGGAGGACCCGAGCGGGCTCTGAGCTGGAGATTATCTCTCCGGCAGCCTGTGATGTAGACCTGGGATAACCAGTTTTAACCAACGTGTCAAATTAGAGTTCTAACCAGGACAGATTACAGTACCTCTGTTTGTCATACTGGACGTGAAGCTGCAGTCTTCTCTCACTATCTCGGATTATGTTGTAATGCTTCTCTGTTCCCATGTCTGCCTCTTCCTCAGATAACTTTGAAGGGGACAGCTTCTTCACAGACATTAAGGACGACAGTCTGGACTTTGCTGGGTAAGCTTTCATTCCAGCATGTTACCTGAAAACCTTGTGTTCTCGATCCTTTAATATTTGATTTAGTAATGACTACCTCTTATCACTCCCAGCACTCTCTATGAAAAGAGAGAGCTTAATGCGCTTAATGTTGAATAATGTGGTGGTGTTTCTGTGTCCCAGCAATGTGAAGGGCAAATCCAAGAAAGGCAGGAAGGGTGAGGATGATTCTGACTCAGATCTGGACGAGGATGAGGATGACCTGGATGACGAAGAGGTGTCTCTGGGCAGTATGGATGAGGAGGACTTTGGAGACGAGCTGGAAGAGGAGGGAGGGGCCTTCGTGGATCTCGGGGGAGAGGATGAGGAGGAAGATGAAGAGGCTGCAGGTACACTGGCTGAGGATGGTGGTCAGTTCAGATGTTATTGGGAAGCAATTTGAGCCTCTAATCCAGTCCTCCTTTTCAGTGTGAACACCAGTGTAATCTGGACATTCTGTCTCACAATTAATTTGTCTCAGGTTAATCTGAATGGTTGTCAGATGCTGTTTGTTAGTTGCTTGTAGTAATGGTGGAACCTTGCACTTATGTAGCTAAAAATGACATTGCCATCTCTCAGATGGGAAGGGATTTCACGTTACTTTCCTTGTCTCACAGAACCAGGGAATGAAGAGGACAATATTTTTGAAGGTGAGCTTTTTTTAAACTGCGTGGTCACATTGAAATTTTATGAAATGTACTTCATTAAGTCTGACAGGTATTGCTGTTTGACAGTGTTTTTCAATGTAAAACACATTCGTCTGTGATTCAGTTAAAGACATAACAGTGTAGTTTAATTTAAATGTATTTAAGTTAATTTAAATGTACTTATCACTCAAGATTCAGGAGAGGAGTTGGAGGAAGTCCTGGAAAAGAGCCCAGTTTCCAAGAAGGGCAAGAGGAAGAAGTCAGAAGAGCTCGGCTTCTCGGGCTCCTTAGGTAAACCATGGATATTACACAGGAGTGAGACTCTCTGACTTGCTCAACACCATTCAGCTTTAATTCCAGCATGCTGGAGTGCGTTTGGGGCTTTAAAGTAGAAATGCTATATGCTTTTACTTCAGAATCAAAACCAGGTCGGAAGAAGAAGAAAGCGATGAAGGAGGAAGGTGCCATGTCTGCTTCAGCTGAAGAGGTAAAGTGTTACACTACACTTCCACAACAATCCAAGTATTCTAAGGGGTGCTTTGGTGAACACAAGGATAAGATCAGTAATATCTGCGCTCAGACCTGTATTTTTGAGGAAATAGAGGAATGCAGATGGTCAAAGGGAGAACACCTCCACAGTCACACTTAGCTTTGCTGAGTGCTGCTCAGCATTGGGCAAACAGTGTTTAGTGTGATAGCGTTTGGGAGGGATTTTTCTTTTGACAATGCCTCACTGGGCACCTGCAGAGTAAGGATTTGCTGTGTGTAAAATTGCTTGGCTGTACCTGTGGAAATCTGAGGCCTTGCTGGTAAATGCACTGTGTCTGTTTGACAGTTTGGATATCTGCTGGATGAAAACGCTGGGTCCAAGTTTGACAGCATCGGCATCAACGCCATGGCAAACAAAGACAAAGCAGGTGAGTGCCAATGGGGCGACTGTGCTTCCCCCCCAGCGAATAATGCTTATGTGGCAGCAGCATAGTGGTGAAGCACAGGACACATTAGCAAAAGGTTGCTGGTTCGATTCCCTACTGGGGCACTTAACCCTGAATTGCCTCAGTAAAGATCCAGCCGTATAAATGGGTAAAGTAAAAACTGTAACCTATGTAAGTTGTTCTGGATAAGAGTGTCTGCTAACTGACAATAATGTAATGTAAGCAGGGCAGTCAGCACTGATCTGCAGATCTTGCAAGCTTACTGTGAGAACTCGGGACACCGTGTAACTGCTGGAATTTTACAGACTTTATTCTCCCGGCTAGATGCTAGCCATAATCAAGTTCCACTGAGGTCCGTGTGAGAATTTCAGAATGTTCATTCACTGCATGTCCAGACAGAGTCCACAGTACTTCCCCTGCAAAGATAGTCCAGAATCCTCCTTTTCTTACACCAGGCTGTGAGCCATCCTCCTTTTTCACTCCATGATCTCTGCTCTCTCCCCCCTCTCTCCTCCCCTCTCTCCTCACCAGGCCTGAAGCAGCTGAAATGGGAGGCCCAGAGAGACGCCTGGATCCGAGGGAGAGACATGAAGACCCTGCGCAGGAAGAAGGCCATGTTCAAGAAACGGAAACAGTTCGGCAAAATGAAAAAGGACGGCAAAAGGAAACCCACAAAATAAAACCCTCAAAAACAGTGCGACTTTACAGACATTTCAGGTCCCATGGTGTAATGTCACCGTGCGGTTCGTCACGCTGGCACCAGCTCACCTCTAGGACTTCTTGGCAGCCCAGGCGTCCATGTCAGCCTCCCGAATGCCGTAGATCCCTGCCCACTCGTTGCTCTTGTAATAGACTGAAACGAGGGCACGCCACAATGAAGAGAAAGTGGCACTGCATGCACGGTATGCCATCAAACGAAGCCGACAGGCTGCATTTCTGATGCAGCAAAACACTGAACACGTTCAGCTCCTACTGCCCAGACCTTCCATAGGAAGTTAAACAGCTGAGGCAGAACATGTCTTTGCAGAAATAACATGCTAATTTCAGTAATCTTACTGAAACTAACTGTGAAACTGAATAAAACAGCTTTTGTTTGTCATTATGGGGGTTATCCTGGAGAAATGTGTACATGCTGCCCCCTACTGGTAAGGATCTGTCCAAGTTTAACTTCTGTATAAAACAGCTGCTTGGTGTGGCGTTTCCTGAGACCAGATTTAATACAATGTTTTATATTTAATGCTGTATTAAAAATGTGTGCTTCTGGACAGCCAGTTATTTTTCTAGGTCTTTATATGCAATGCCTTTTACACCCATTCATACCGCTGGCTGAATGGGAACAAAAAACATGAAAAATGTACATACTGGGTGTTTTTTGATTTATCTTTTAAATGTTATACTTTATTAATATTAAAGTATTTTATTCCTGAACACACAAGTGTTATATTTAATAGTATCCAGCTAATTAGTATTTTGTAAATCCTCTACACTAACATGAACTGTTTCATGTGTTTTATGAGACTGGTACTTCTGAGTGGGATTTTACACCTTTCACACTGGCAGACATTCTAGGCTTTTCCATATTTCCTGGTTTTCGTTTAACTGAGTGTGAACCACAAGTGTTTGATTGGATGGAGATGACGAGCTGTGAAATTAAAGTAGTCTCGTATAACTTTAACCTGGCAAAAAATGCATCCAACATCCAACCAAGCAACTCTGAATGGTTGTTCAAAGATGAAAGTTTGTTAAGAAGATCTCCAGTTATTAGATTTATTGCTGCCACCTGAACCACTCGTCTCATAGCTCGGGGTGGTAAAATATACATGCTTCCTCTCGACGACTGGTGCTCACCTTCTAGAACGGATGGGAAACGTCTGTGCATAGTATTCCTGAAATCTGTTAAAACGAAAAAAGCTTATAAACGCAGCGGCACCAAGCACAAAGCGAGCTGACAGTGAAAAATGTCCCGCTCTACAGTCAGAAACACTCACCTCTGCTTGCGTCCATCCCCTGAAACAGCAGGTAAGCTCCAACTACTCCAGCCAGCTCTAACACTAACACCCCTCTGAACACTTTTCTAGCAAAGGGTTCCATAGGTTTGGGAGCCATCTGTGAAAGGGAAAAAAATATATTTTTCCCATGGCTGGTGAGATATAAAAGCAGTGAATATCGTCTCCACAACACAGTGACAGCACGTCTGCTAATTTAAAAGTTGAGTTAGGAAAATACCATTGCTCTTTGCTAGTGAGCAGAAGCTCGGCTTCAGAAAGTAAAAGTCCCGCCACATATTTGTTCCACCCATGCACTACACAATTTAATCAGCACGACTCTTTAGCCAGGTGTAGAGGAGCTAATTAGTGAAATCATCTTGTTTACTGAATGGCTAGAACAAATACATGGTAGGACTTTTACTTTCTGAAGCCAGGGTGTCCACCTCTGCTAGTGAGCCTACTCACCTTATGCTTCTCAACACTAATTCGTGAATGATGTCGCATAAAAGTGGAACTTGCAGCTATCTTAAGTGATGGGTCTGTTTGCGCTGAGGGTAAAAGAAGGCAAATAAGCTACAGCGGCTATATCAATAGTGGATAGCTATGGCTGACTACTAACATACATCCGATAAACGTGCATACAGTCAGGTATGTGTCGCTCCAGTTATTCATTTTGCATGCGTGAAATGTTTCAACAGTCCTCTATAGCATTAACAAGAATGCAATATGTTCATAAACATGTGTCTTACCTTTTTGTATGCCCTTGTCCTGAAATACTTCCGCACTACGGATATTCGGTGGGTTCAAACAACACGACGTTGAAACGCTATGATGAGGAGTCAAAAAAATCAAAATGCGGTGTAAAAAGGCGATTTTAAAAAATTAGTATAAAATGTTTTTAATTGTGTTCAGATGATGAATTGTCCACCGTATTATGTTACTGCATTATCAATTTCAGCGATCTTTCTTTGTCAAAGTTTTATTGCCATATGAATACATCCGTCAAACAAATCTATGCTCAAATGATTAAACTGCAGGTGTCGCTCTAATCAAGACAATGTCCAGCAGTGAGAGCGCTTTTCCAGTCATCACACAACTTACGTGTTAAAAACACTGAACGCTACAAAGTCACTACAAAGCTGTTACTGGAATTTCAATATGTTGTAAAACTGGGCTCTTCACGCATTGATAAGCAGATATGAAAATAATTCATGAATCTGTGTGCAACTGTCAAAATAAAGCTATGTAAGAATTCCTAAACCATATGCCCATTAGAATCCCTAAACCAAACCATTTTCTCATCACCTTGAAACAGGGCATCCAAGACAACTTATTAACGGGTGACAGGAAATATTTTTAGTGACAGTTTGGCTGTGCTTTACATGCACACTGCATTTTAGGCTTGTGTCAAAAATGAAATATAATCTTTAATACTGTGAGGAGAGGCATGTAGTCATTCAGTAAAACTGTCATAATGTATTTCTCCATCTATAGCAATTCTGTAATGTTATAGAATCATAATAAGGAAACTGTTCCATCGTGCTGCCGTGTGAGGGACAGCAGAAATCCACCTTGGAGGAAATCGTACGTGACAAGACTATTTGCGGGCAGCTCAGCTGACAGAGACTCCACCCACCCTTCCCGTGTCACCTGCAGGGATGGCCAGTGAGACGGATCTCAGAGCTGTCCTGCTCTACCTGTCTGGTTGGGTCTCGGCGCAGGGATGTCCCAGGTACGAGAGACCGAGCAAATAAGCCGTCTGGCAAACGCCCAAGGCAAACGGCGCCCATCAGGGAGGACGCTGTTTGCACTGTGGGCTGGTTCCATTTCGCCGAGACGGCAGACCACCCACTGGACCACCCTGGGCCGTCTGCTCCTGTCTGCTGCCCGTGCGATTGAGCCTATAAACATCCATACTTTTACATTGCAGTGCATTACCCACTTCTTTTTCCCAGATAATTTCTGCTGCTTACAGTTCACCTATAGCCCTTTATGGCTGATGGGGCAATGACCCCATATCCATATTAATCCAGCCATTGGACTGGATATTTATTATTTAGTTTGTCTGTGAATGCACATAATACTTACCTTAATCGTAATATTGGATAGAATAAGGTAGAAAGCACAAGATAATAGATGCCTGCATGGTTTTTTACCCCAAGAAAAACTGAATATTTTAAGCATCAGAGCTGGAATGTATTCTGTTTTAATATTGTGACATTTGCAGAAATGATTCCATTTACATGTTTTAAACAAGATCCATACAGTGTAGCAGCGAATTCTCAAAGGGGTTTAGTTTTTCAGATACTCCTGTCTGAGGTAGAACAAAACACAACCATGGTTTTTCATAACTTTTATATGTCTTTTGTGACTTTTGTGAAATATTGTACTGCAAAAGTGATGTTATTGAATACATTGACACATTCTTCAATGTTTTCATGAAACACTAAATGAGTGACAGTCCATAGAGGCCCAGGAGCAGAATTCTGTGCAATGCAAACCCACCTTCTGGTTTCACTGATCCTCTTACTGCAGTAGAGATGTGTCAGATCTCTCATTACCTGTGGTGCTGGTTCCCTTTTAAACAGCACAGGTGTTGTGCAGTATTTGCCTCTAGAGCTCTATTCCATTGATATAACAGGTGTCTAAGGCACTGGCAGATCGCTGAGAAACTCTCGGAATGTGATTGTCCTATGTGGAGTTGAAACCTCCCAGACACACAACCATTGACATTACATGACCAGTGTTCTTCCCATAAAGTGTCTCTCATTCCAATCAAAGTTACCAATCGCTGCATGAATAATTCTGCACTGAGGAAGAAGGAGAAGAGCTGCCTGTAATTGCAATCGGCCATGATGTTATTGGATGAAGCTGCCATGCGCATACAGCTATCACACTCGGTCTGGCCACGGGTTTGGGAGCCACACACTTATTAATGAGGCACGTGCAATGGGCCATTGCGTCTGATATGATGAAGTAAGGCAGCTCGTCATGTCTGTTGCTGCAGAGCAGATCCCATGGAACCACAGTCACAGAGTCACAGACAGCAGAATCATTGTTTTATCCCAACTGTCATTTTGTGGAAAGCTCTTCTTGTCAGTCACTAGCCAGCTCTGCACATCTACTGTCCCTGATACATATGTGAAGCACAGATTAAATTAAGTAGTTGGTAGTTGGTACCTCAACATTTTGGGGACCTTGCTGCTGCACTAAGCACATTCCTGCTTTGTGTGTGGCCACCTTGTCACACGCACAAACCAACAGGCTGTATGTGCACCCTTTTCTCTCTAAAAACGGCCAGCACCTGGAACGAAACTTGCACAATTCTGTGAGTTCTCTGCATGCATAATGAGTAAAAGTCAAAGTCAACAGCTTATTTTCAGCTGAATGTTTTCTAGAACGTTTTTCCTGTTTTTTTTTTGTAACCTGCATTGAATTGCGCACGGAATGCAGGGATGAGATAGAGTTGTATTCCAGAATGCAAAGTTAAAGGGAAATCCTGTTTTTGATTGCACAGCCCCAGCTGTGAGTATTGTGACGTCACGTGACCTGCTGGGCTTAGTGCGTAGGCCCACACATGCATTCTCCAAGCCTACAGTAAATGCAGCCAGCATTGAACTGGCAGTATTTGCTCACCTGAACTACTACGAAGGCCGGTGCAGCTGCTCTGGTGCCAAAAAGGGAAAGGCAGGAAGTTTTGCAGGCCCTCCCCTGCCAGGCAGCTCTTTATCACAGAGAAGCGTCATTGTGTTTTATGTGAGGGGAGGCTGTGTTTGTCTGGAGCAGCGGGAGGCTGATGAGCTGCTAAGCTGCCGAGTGGCTTTTCCACAGGTTTCATTTACCGTCGGCCTGTTAGGTGTCACAGCCTGTAAAGGCCTCATTCATTAGACTCCTCCAGACCCTGCGGTGGGACGTCTCAGATGGGCAAACACAGATTGGGCAGGGGTGTTGTCCTGCCAGCAGGGAGCTTTGTCCCCAGCTCCAGAGAAACTTGTAGCTCATGCTGAGCTCACCGAACTCCCCTGGAACCCCACACCGTTTCTCAGTAAACACAACAAATTACTCTTTTACATATGGATGAACATCAGGTGACACAGGAAGGAAACAGCTGACAGACAGATATATACACTCACAGAAATATAATATACAATTTGTTGTATATAGCTACATACAGTGAAAAAGAGAGTTCTTGTAACCTTAAAATTTTATCACGTGACAGTCCAGCAAAGATTCATCCAGATGTAGATTGATGTAGATCTATACTTGCATGTTACTAGTAGCAATATAATCCTTTGTCACGCAAGCAGGTACAGATAAAGATAAATCAGCTAATATATCTGAGGAATTCCGATGTGCACTGTTTAGTCTGAATGATATTGCACAGTTTATTTTAAGAAATGCTTTGCTTATTAAAATATACTTACTGTACCATCAATCCATGGAGTTTCCACAGTTTAGTATGTGGTTTTAAAGCTGTTTAAAACAGATGTGAGTAATATTAGTAAAAGCCTTGGAAATTTCAAAGGTACAAATTCCAGTGACAGTACAAGCTTGTTTGTATGTTTCCATTTTGGACATGCCTTAAATACAAAATTCCCCATCCCAGTAGCTCATCCCTGAATTGTCCATGGTTTTCCAAGGAACCGAATATGAATTTCCTTGGTCTGTGTAGGAACTAATTTGACACAGATCACAAAATGTGAGCTACTGAGCACAGGAGCAAATTGAGTGCAAACACTGACAGCTAAATAATTAACACCCAACACAATGCACAGAGGGCAGAGCATTTAGATAAAAATACTTAATATTTTACCTATACTTTGCCTTTTTATTAACTATACATTTAATGTAAAAATTGCAACAAAATGTGAAAGGTCTCTGACATTACAGAGGAAATAAATACATTTGTTGAATTCTCCTGATTTTCCACATCTGGAATGCACGGTTTTAAAATTCCACGTCATCCCAGGTCTGCCACGACCCGTCAGAATGGCGAATGATTTCTGCCTCCATCACATCTGCAAACCAGCTTTGTGTCATTTCAGTTTTAACTGAAATAAATTCAAACAATAAATGATATTGGCTCATTTCAAAATGTTGTCTGATGTGTCCTTTTGGTGGGGCTACAGAAACAAGGCAGTTTTGACATCGGAAAATGGTGTGAAAAGTTTTGTGTGTTATAGAATAACAAGATCGAAAGTGTACGCAGAGACTCTAAATGAACAGTCTCTCCCTGTGCAAGTTAAATGTCAGAAATGATTAACACATTATCTGTGTTAAAGTAATCCTGACAGGTCTACTATGCCAATGCCTGCTCTTTACATGTGGTCAGTAGTAGTCAGAAGACTGCAGGCGGTAACAGTGAGTGAATGTGAATGACTGTAGTTTCTGCCCTGTATGTAGATCTGAAGTCATACTCTTTCCCTAGGAGTTTTTGCAACACCCCTGAGCAAAAAATAACAATATCAGCCATTACCATTTCTGTGTGCTGCTTTGACAATCTTAACATGAATTTGTACTCTCTTGGCAGACTATACCTTTTTTCACTAAAGTGATGCACATCAGTCACATTGCTATATGAAATTAATAAGTAGGAGCTTCTTGCGTGAATGCAGTGAGATGCTTTGATACCTTGGGTCTCATAGTGGTGTAAAGTTGTGCTCTGTATCTCAGCGCAAATGAGATGCTTTTGTTCTTGTGTGCCCTTTTTGGAGCTGCACCCTCTCAACGGCATTCAGGTTTCAGATCTTCAGAGACACGGAGCCCTTTTCTCACACCGTTTAGAGGGACCACATTCTCAGCCCCTTATTGCGTTTCCTTTCAATGTGAGAGTAAATTTGCTCCTCATTTCCTTTTAAACCGCCCGTCTTTTAAACGCCTGTCAGCTCCCTCTGTGGTCCGGCGTGCCAGTTTTCGGCTGTATTTGCTGTACCTATTGTTGAGAGGGGTACAGTTGTTTTGCATGAGAAGAGCAGTTTCGCGGAATCTCCGGGCCTTGGCAACGGTGCACATAAACCGTGCTGCATTTCATCCTGCCGAAATTCCCTGCGTTTGAAAAGGTAGGGCCCTGTTTGGAGAACTCCTTAACCGTTTCAAGGCCTGTTTGTGCCCGGGGGCGCGGCCTCTGCGCAGCGTTAGCGGTGCCCCTCCCCTCGGCCCACGGGCCCCGCCCCTCCGTCTCGTTTAGTCCTTTCCCCGCGCTGTGTGCGTTCTCACTCTCATCGCCCTTTCAGATTCATCTCCAGGTAAACACACCGCGGCGGCCAGCCGCCCCGCCGCGCAACGCCGTTATCACAGCTGCGGGGGACACAATGGCCGACCCCAGGCCCTGCCCCACTCTGGAATGTTTACCGTCACTACAAGCACCTTCCAGCAAACATAACTCCATAGGCTTTCCAGAGAAAGACACTCTCGCTATTAATTTCACTTTGATGAATTACAAGCTTAACCTTCTGCCCCACAGTTTTCTTGCTTTTTTTTTTTTTTGGCATGGGTGGCGAGAAAGATAACAACCAAACACATTCCTGAGTCAGTCTGTGAATTTCTTTTAAACACTGTGGAAAAATCCCGCTATGAAAGCGAAGCTTAAAGTGACAAGTTAGTGCTGAACCACTCAGGGTGTCTGAAGGAATGTTAGATTCTTCTGTGATTCTCTCTCTTCCACTCTCTCTTTCTCTCTCTTGCTTTCCCTCTGTGTCTGTCTCACCACACTGTTCTGTAATTTAGCTTGTGAATACTATCTTTAAATAGTAAATCCTGCAATATTGTTAAGAACACAGATTTATGATTACTTAATTCCTGCAGATACATTTGGTAATTGTGACAGGGGGCAGCTGTGTATTATAGTTCTATCGTCTGATGTATTACATGTACACATTGCAAAAAAAGCACACAAATACAATGACATATTCAGTGATAGCTTTCTGAACACATCATTCATCACAGTGTAAGATTCAAATACTCAAATGCTTGCATATGTGACCCAGGGCAGAGGTATTTCAGATTCTGGATTTCAGTACCATTTTTATATATATATTATATATATACATTTTCATTGTTCTGTTTTCAGTAAGTTATTCTGATATCTTTTGATGCTGTAACTGTTCAGTGTTCTAAACTGATGGGTAACATTCCAAAACACAACCACCAGCAAGAGCAGAAACGAAGCCGCCAATCAGACCCCTCCAAATCTGTAACAGCCGCTCTTTCTCTCCATGACAGAGCTATCTCTCGGATAGAGCTGCTGTCAGACCACTGGAGAGACGATAAGAGATGGGGTCAATGCCCCTGGGTTCAGCCCCGCTGGGCTCATGGGCAGGACAGCGTGTGCAGGACAGCGGTGGCATTGAGGGACCTGAGGACCTTTAAACCGAGCAGGTGGGGTAAAAAGATAAACGGCACAAACACGGGACCGGCCTGACCTGGGCCTCATCTCAGAGCTCTACACGCGGCTCACCGCATTTCACTCGTCTCCCCAAACCCGTTCAAAGGGCAGCAAAATGACCAAAAGGTAGCTGGGTGATGGATCTCCCAGCACTTTTTGGTTGGGCTCTCTACTGGCTGACCAGGTATTACACTTTGAATGCGTTGACCATCTCTACAAGCTGTCTAACTGCTCAAGACAGTAGATGATAGTAGAGGTATGGTGTTGGGGTCTTGTATATTTTGTACCCCGTGGGTTACCCTGTTTTTCTGTCCCCATGAAGAGCCCCTGTTTGCATCCTGCCTCTGTCAGCAATGGTGCTGCCACTCATTGTTGTTGGTGGAGTCTGAAAAATGGTTTGGGATGGTACTGTGTGTTACACCGTGTGATCTAAGGACTTCCTATTGAGCTCAGTTTCTCTTTTGGATGCTGGTATAACCAAGCTGTGATCATGTTTTTCATTTGTTTCTGAAACCTGTTTCTGTTGCGTATAACACCTTGTATGAGGGAAACCCAAACTCCCTGCAGCTCTGTTGGTTTGCAAGAATAGGTAGCAATGTTCCTCAAGGCTTTAAAAGGGGTAAATAATATGGGAATATCATGAATCACTACAGGTTCACAGATCATTTTAGCACAATCAGTTTTAGCTAATGTTAATGGTACGAAAGGTGGTATGAAATGCATTGGATCGCAAAGCATTGAACACGTAGATTTCTCGTGAACTGGGATTTTTTTCTTACGTTCACAGGTATGTGGCGCACAAACAAGAATAAATTATTCATTTCCCAACATGCCCATGTACTGATTTGGTATATGGCGTTGCCATTTTGATTTCCACCGAAAGAGGGCGTGCTCAAACTTTGTGGGTCCAACTTTATTACAATATTTTCTCTCAATCTCCATTATGAGTATAAAATGAAAATTACAATGATGACATAAAATAATGATGATAACGACAACGATAATAACCTAATTGTCGTCGAACCGATACGGCATTGATATTTTGACCTATAAACAATTAGTTTGCAATCATATAGGCAGCATTTTGAGCTCACGTATACAAGCGACATTATTACCAGATACCATAGTGCAGAAATTTAAGTTTTAGTTCGTTCACCCCTAAAGTGTTCAGCAACATTCTGTCAAAAGCTGTGCCATGCACCCATATAACAGGCGAAGATATTAATAGCGATTGAGAACTGTTTATTTATCTTTATAGAGTCTCTCCTTTTTCAGGGGCCAGGTTAATCAACAATCGCTTAGGAGATAGGTTAAATCTCTGATGACCACACATTAAATTAACTTTACTTAGTACCTGCAAACAGCACGCCCGGCGTCCAGGGCGAATTAAACGGCTAGCCGATGATGACACTGTCGCTGATTTAAATAGGTTAACATTTTCACTGCAACGAGATAAAATTAAAATAATGGAGAAGAAAGATAAGTCGATAATGTCACTGTAAATACAATGAAACTGTAAATACAATTATATCTTGAAGAGCAAACGCTCTGTCGATTTTATGGGCAGGTTTTTGTCAGGTCCATTTCATTTGTTACAGGTGCTTTCTATGGTCTTATTTTCACCGTTGTACCGCGATAATGGTTATTTTGTTGTGATGAATAAACTAGTTATATTTACCATTATTCTTAACTAAATGGAATAACAATTTAATGCTCCCAGGTCTTCCCTAATCAACTGCAGACTGACAGGGTGAAATATATAATTTATCAACGCACGTACGTTGTAAGTAAAATCATGAGAACTGTAATTTAACATTATTTCATTATTTGTACATTAGATCTTGTCTTTGCATTGAAACATTACTTCAAGAACAACTAACGTGACAGCATTCATTCGTTGTTTTGAACATCATGTTTTGAACATGATGTTTTCCGGCTTATAAAATATTGATTCGTATCGGTTTGGTTTTGTATAAAATCTGTATAAATGGATCTAAAACGATCGCACATGCACATTCAATTATAAATAGGCCTACAGCTCAATTAGAAATATATTACAAAATTTATTTTTAGAAGGGGCAAAGAAAATAAATATATAGACACATTGTAAAAATGTGTATACTATGGCTACCCCTCGACGCAGATAAAACCTTTCAAAGTGTTTCGTGGAAAAAGATTCGTATCAGTAATCTGAAAAAAAGACAAACGGGGGAAATGCAAGTTAAAAAAAAAAACTTGGAACAACAGCTCTGAATTCCTTCTCTTTTTCTTGGGGAGAACAATAGGATTGACCCGTAATTGAATCTTTTGAATTTTTTTTGTTCTTTTTAGTAAGAGCAGGTGTACAATAGAGAGCCAAACCGAGGAGACTAGGTGTGAGCAGATTATTCAAATAGGGCATCGAAGCAGTAGGGATTGGAGGCTCGCTTGGCGCAGAGAGCTATATCACTGCATTAACGGACAGCAGCTAACGTCATTTCAACTCCTGCCATCGTCACAGGCTTTATAGCGACTGTGGGCACCGCGGACTGAAAGATACACAAACGCCAGTCCCTGACTGGAAAACAGATCAAAGACCTGGATGTCCCACAGCCCCATTTCTTCGGAGGGAAGTCTTCTCTAGCCCATTTTCCGCGGAGAAGTTTTTGAGAGAAATAAATTTGCAGCTTCCGCGATGCTGGGCGCAGTTAAAATGGAGGGACACGAACATTCAGACTGGAGCACCTATTACGCAGAGCCCGAGGTTGGTAGAGCTTATATATATATTTTCCGTCTATACAGCTCAATATTAGCCCTGAGATAATATTAACTTTGTGATCAAATATTGACTTGAGGCGCCTCCAAATCCTTCCCGATCTCTACGGCACTATCCTAACAAAGTTGGGGTAGGCATGTAGGCGAAACTTTTTTCTTCAACTGTTACTCATTCTGTATACTTATTAAATCCCAAATGAGCTTCCTCATCTCAGTTTGACATTTATGCACCTTTCGAGCGAAATGCTTCCCGACTCCATTTGTATTTATTTGCATTCACGTAGCTTTTTAGTTGTGATTCTTTGATTTTCGTGTGCATTTATATTCCAACGCGTTATTTTTACAGGAAATGATTGATTAATGAAGATAATTATTTCATCAGTTTGGAAGTCCTTTAAACGATATTTGTATTGAATAGCAAGAGCTACATTAATTATATATGCATATATATACATATTATGCAGCCTATTACTGCGTGTTCCCTCAAGGAGTTAAATTGTCTATAATATATTTACATAATATAAAATCGTATTGCAGTTATTGAGAATGGACTTGGGCTATTATTTTCTACTGCAATCATGACATTTCTTTTTTGACATTTTTTGTTCTGACATTTATTGATATTATTATTGAAGATTACATGTTTGAATAAATCACTGTATATATTATTAACATGCATATTAATGACGGAATAAACAGATATTCGACTGACCCATGACTCTTGCTTTCTGTCCTACCAGTGTTACACCTCTGTCGGGAATATGAACGCGGGACTCGGAATGAACTCCATGAACACCTACATGAGCATGTCAGGAATGAACACGGGCAACATGACCGCCAGCTCCATGAACATGTCCTACGTCAACACGGGCATGAGCCCGTCGATGGCGGGCATGTCTCCGGGGTCCGGGGCCATGAACGGCATGGGCGCGGGGATGGCGGGCATCGGCGCGGCCCTCAGCCCGAGCATCAGCCCCATGGCCGCGCAGCCCGCGTCTATAAACGGCCTGAGCTCCTACAGCAACATGAACGCCATGAGCCCCATGTACGGACAGTCGAATATTAGATCGAGGGATCCAAAAACGTACCGGAGAAGCTACACGCACGCCAAGCCCCCCTACTCCTACATCTCTCTCATCACCATGGCCATACAGCAGTCGACCAACAAGATGCTCACGCTGAGTGAGATCTACCAGTGGATCATGGACCTTTTCCCGTTCTACCGTCAGAACCAACAGCGCTGGCAGAACTCTATCCGCCACTCTTTGTCTTTCAATGACTGTTTCCTCAAAGTGCCAAGATCCCCGGACAAGCCGGGAAAAGGGTCTTTCTGGACCCTTCACCCGGACTCGGGGAACATGTTTGAAAACGGCTGCTATTTGCGGAGACAAAAGCGGTTTAAATGCGAGAGGCTGCTCAGCAAGGAGTCGAACAGGAAGACTTCCGAAGGCGGATCTAACAGCAGCTCGGAGAGCTGCAACGGAAACGAGTCGCCCCACTCTAATTCGTCCACAAAAGACCCCAAAAGGTCGGTTTCAGAGCACTCCCGGCAGGACCTGAGCCCCGAGCACTCGGCCTCGCCGACCTCGCAGGCGCACCACCTGATGTCACAGCACCATCCCGTCCTCGTGCACGAAGCCCACCTGAAGCCCGAGCACCACTTCTCCTTCAACCACCCTTTCTCCATCAACAACCTCATGTCCTCGGAGCAGCAGCACCACAAAATGGACCTTAAGACGTACGAACAGGTGATGCATTACTCCGGATACGGCTCTCCCATGACGGGAGCGCTGTCCATGGGGTCGATGGCGAGCAAAGCGGGCCTGGAATCCTCAATACCCGCTGACGCGTCGTACTACCAAGGTGTGTATTCCAGACCCATAATGAACTCTTCCTGAATATTCTGCAACGGAGGGACCTTTTCCGGGAATCTGTACATTTGTAAATGGATAATTTGTGCGCACTACAAAGTATTTTTGACGTTTCCAACTGATATAGTTGTCAAGGTTGTTAAGCATTTTTTGTAAAGGGGGTGTTGACATGTCCAAATCTCTGTTGTTTTCCTGCTCCATTTTTAATGAGGACCAAAATGGCTTAGTGTTGTAAAATAACCATGAAGTTACTGCGGTGATTCAATTTAAAGATCCAATTGGGGAGACAGAGGCTCTTCCAACGAGTAACTTATCGTTTGTGTATTCCCTATTTATGCCTTGTTATTGTGATATTCTTGTAGCTGAAAACAAGAACATAATGTATATTAAAGTGTTATTTCAATTGCTTAAGATCACGATCGTCTCGATTTCCTAATTTCACAATTTAAAGGCTATGCAAAAGATGGTAAGGTGAATTAAATTTTCTGATGTCTGATGGACATGTGGGAGCTAATTATAACGTGAAGTACATTATTATGAATAATAATACAACTGCAAATAATTATAACAAAATCTGTTTTCATTAGGTTTTTGACTAACAAGTGAATAATTAGTTGTAATATATTATTGTAATATATTTCGTCCATGTTGGCTATAGAGAACTGAAACTAGGTTTTGTATATGTACAGACTATAGGAAATTTACCAGTTGTTTTAATAATGATGACAAGGGTTGCAACGATTATTATTATTATTATTATTATTATTATTATTATTATTATTATTATTATTGTGATCATATTACTCGTATGGATAAAAGTAATTGTTATGATACCCCTTCCCAAAAAGATTAACGCCTACAATATGAGATTGTCTCTTCACCACTTGTAAAGGTCATTCCTTGCACTATAACAGTGTCGTGATTAAAAGCAGAGCAGGATTTCTCTCTTATTAAGAACACAGATTTATCTGCCGTCTCTCACTGTTGACCACTGTAGATTGACATTTGTGTCTCAGTACTATGCATTTCCTATATGTTGGGGTGTTGACATTTCATCAAATGATCCATACAGACAGGATCATTTTTCCAAGCCGTAATTCCTCCCATAATCCCCCCCCCTGTTCGTTACTCTTATACTGCTAACAAAATTAGCTAACGACATAATAACAGCAGAATCAACAACACTTTCAATGCGTCGTCTTTTCATACAGTAGCGTAGAAGGAACGACGTGATTGATACAAATTTAGTAAAAATATAGTCATTATTATTTTATTATGTGTTTGGTATAAATTCTAATAATTCTCTATACATTTTGTATCGTCTCTTTCAGCTCACGTTGGTACCATATATACTGTGTGTGTAAAAATGTCCAGAAAGCTAAGCCCTGGGTAGACACCTTTGTTGAAGCGCCTGTCTGTCACCTTCCTCCTCATGGAGGACACACAGGTTGTGGTCTACATTTCGTTTCACTTTCACACGAAAGCCCGCCGGGGTGTCGGGGAAAAAGATTTACCCATCTCTGGGAACGTGGAGGGCCAAAAAGAATTTCGAGACAGTTGCGTTTCGCAGCGAGCGGCCTTTGTCGGGGGGGGGGGGGGGGGGGGGGGGGGTACTTTTAGGCCTAAAGGGCCTCCCTTTCCACCCACCAGGAGGGATACGACACCTACAGATGTTGTGCATCTGTCCCGAACATGTCAAAACCGCGGGACATCAGGCTTATCAGACCCTGTTAAAAAGCATCGTTGTCATCCTCTCCCTCTCAGCAGGTGAGATCCAACCATTTCCTTTACCCGTTGGCACTCCGAGTCCGCTAAAACTACCGTTATATCCTCTTCGTTAGGAATTCCTGCAAACAGTGATCTGTGAATAAACAAACCACCGCAAACAACACAAAGACAACATCCACGTATAGACCTGTAGAACGGGTACCTGTAAAACCTAAACTCAGGTCTGGACTTCGAAACACGCCTCACTAAATTTACACAACCATCCATATTTCGTTCTCTTCATGCTAGCCACGATTCTTAGACGTGTTTTCTACAGCGCACTGATCGATGTCTTTGTAAAATAACAATTTAAAATCACAGTGAAATCTTTGCCCTGCTAAAGTCAACAGTGACACGGTCTGAGCTCAAATAAATGGCGTAATGACTTCAGCCGTCCGCAGAAGCTCGCCGGAGAATCTCTGCACGGCCTCTCTGCGCTTCCCAGAATACAGCACTAGCACCAGGTAGGAGAATCTGAAAAATCTATTTCCCTATCTTGTCGGCGATTCCTGTGTTTAGTTTTAATTTATTGCTGAATCCAGGTATCACAATTTGCGCTGGATTTTGTTCTTTACAGTGAATTAAAATCTAAAATGATTGAAACGCTTAACTGGAGAACAAAACGGAGAGAAATGTCAATGTCAATGTTGCCAAGTTTTCTATGGCAACAGGAAAGTTTTACATCCCATCGCGAGGGGATGAGGGATGCTAACTGATTGATAGCCCTGATGTTGCCAACAGAAGCGCCCTCGTTTTAGTTCATTCGGGACTTTCTTATCACAAACGGGTTACTGCCGAAACAATTACCTGCGTTTTGATGAGGCGGTTCTGAGGGAATATAGACTTTTCCCTGCAAGCCTCGAATGACTGTATCTTTTATCTTATCATACAGTTTCACATAGATTTTACTTACAGCCTCTGCAGTTAATCGCATGTACTCAGAATGCGTTTTTGCCTTCTTTTGTTCATATTTGACTTTACTTAATTTGATAATTAGCAGCACAACATAGCAGCGCAACGCATTTTTATTATAATTGATTTTGGTTCGAACAACGATTCTATTTCTCACCTGTGAAACTTACCCGTATGTTGACTCAAATGTTATTTCACTTAAAACAGTGGTTTTTCTGTTGTGTTGTTTTGTATCGCATACTAACAGATTTTTTTTTGGAAATTCCAGCTTCATCTTCCTTGTCTTCTTACATAACGGGAAAAATTGTAAATTCGCGTAATTGTTATCCTTTAATTGTTATCCTCTATCTCCATTATTTTACACAAATATCCATAAACGCGGTTTGACGTTATTATTATTATTATTATTATTATTATTATTATTATTATTGATACTACTACTAGTATGTGCTGTCACGTTCCCTTTCCGGAATCGTGTAAGGAGTTGACTTCTTTTACCTTCGGCAGACTACTTGGGGCGAATTTATTTCAGGTGGAAAATGGGATCAATGCGGAACATACGGAGAGGATAAATAATTAATTCTCTTTCCATTCGACTGGTAATGCAAGTCCTCGGATTTGTCAATTACTTGTCATTAAATGAGTGTATACCCACGTACTTCATTCCAGATATTTTGATAGGGGGATAACCTCAGACAAACCCACTCCAGTGCTGAATGAAATGGGACTGCCCTTTTGATATTTAGGTTCAAAGGCATTCGGCTTCTCAGCAATGCCGTGATAAGGACACGTCTGAGAGACCAGAAGAAACGACATCGGTGAATTCAGAGCTCGTTTTTCTATTCATATTAAATTTAAGCAGGCACTAATCTACTGGAGTGTGTATTCATTAATTCTTAATTATGCTTTGTTGAACCCTCTGAAAAAATTCCACAGCTGTATAAAAAACCTCCCGTAAATGCTTAAACGTTGTCTTTTTAAATATAAAATAATTCCATAAACGTGTATAGTTATTACATACAAACATTTAAAGTCTATCTGTCCTGTTATATCGGCTAATCTACCTGTATAAAAGTTTTAGGTGTCATTCAAGATTGAAGTGAATACACAATCGACACTTTCTCCGTTTCAAATTGACATGTAGGCTACGTCTGATCTGGAAAAAAGCAACCCCCCTCTCTTTCTCTCTCTCAAGCACACATACACACACACACACACACACACACACACACACACTTTCAAGTGTCACAACAGAGACAGGGGCCTTTTTCAGTGATTGTGGTATAATATCACATGCGGCCCTTGGGCCACTGTCGTTATAGCAACAAGATCAGCAGCCGTCTCAGAGTCAGTTTGTTGATCCTTTTAAGTTGGTAAACAATTTTAATTACATTTCTTACCGTTCGCAGTACTTTCTCATTTCTTGACAAATACAGGCTAAATTCTGTCTAAGAAATGATTATACGGAACTCCAATTATGGCAGACCAACAAAACCATTTGTCAATTTCAGCAAATAGATGACGGAAAAGTCCTCCAGCTTTTTCATCAAACCGTAGTAGGTTAAGCGAAAATTAATATAGATGAACTAGTCTCAAGGAGTTGCTTTTTGATCTATACCGAGTCTTTTTAGCTCGTAATTAGGGAGGGGGGACGACGTCTGAAAAGAAAACGGAAAGCTGACATGACTTAAATAAATGTCACGGTTTTCCACGGATATAATGCAGTGTTTTAGCCTTTATTCAATACCATTTTGATCCATAAGGCACAGATTTTATATGCATATAAATCTGACAAAGGCCGTTTCTGGAAAGACTTCAGATATTTATGGACCTACTGATGTTGGTTGTTGAGCCTGCAATATAGAGGTAATATATTGGTAGGAATAAATATCAAAACTGGGAGAAAGTAATCCGACTGATCTGAAAATTCAAATTTCCTGTTTTTCAGTTTGTGGGAATAATGCTGATCTTACAGTTCATATGTATATTTAAATATGTTAATGCTGTGTCATCATTTAGATGCCAGAATCTAAACAGTAGGCGTAGTCACGCACTTAATTTCAGATTCTGACCCAGTAATCCACGTTTTCCGTGAAGCTTCCAGCCTCTGGAACACCCAAGTAGAACGGTCTCCGGGGTGATCGCCAGAGATCAATCTTACAAGCTGTAATTCTGCGTTAGCCTATAGTTGGGGTGTGACGGTTCACACAATCCCGTTTTAACCCTTTTTTCAGTGGACGTGCTCTTAATCCTGTATTTTAGCAGGGTAAACTGCTATCTCATAATATATTAAAAGACAACAAAGTTAGAATTCAAAGCCCCCCTAAAGTTCTCGCCGAGGCATGATTTGGCAGGACGCGTAAGGCGTTTGATCCGTCAGAAAGCCGAACCACCATGTTTGACGAACTGGGGTTCTGGAGCTGTGAATTTAGAAGCTTCATTTTTTTCATTTAAGATCCGATATTTCTAACATAAAGGATATCCCTGAAGCCATTACAACATCGTATTTATTTAAGAAAGCAACTGGCTGTGGAAAAACAAATCTATTAACTGATGTAGTTTGGTTATTTTAAATAACTTAGGCTAAACCTTTGTAAAGGAAATTATGAAGAAAAACCCTGAAGGTGGAAAATTAGCCCATGACACAAAATCAAACGAAACAAATAACCAAGGAAGCAAAAAAAGGCTTTATTTACGACAGTAAACGACATTAGCTACATTCAGTGTAGCTAATGCAGTTTCAGTCAATGCAATGAAACACGCTTATTCGTAATGGTTGGTGCTATAGTTTAATACCTATTCGTTATACTCATATAAATGAGATAACTATGTCCAACAGTAGCCTATACTACTTGAGGAACATATGAAGCATAATGTACAAAAATGAAGATTAAGGGGACTACTCCATAACTACTCCAACTAATAATAGGCTCGTAAAACTGTTTTGCTTAATTTCGGCTAATGCATATCGCTCGCGAAATAATTCCCAGTTGAAATTACACTGTTATGGTGATACGAATAAATAATAAAAATAACAACCAATGAACATTTCAAAGTATTTTTATATGCCAATGTATTATTCAATTGAAGTTGCTGTCGTTGTGGAAAGTAATATGATTTAAACGTGAAGGTCAATCTCATTACTCACAGGCTCCACGGTGTTGCGGCCGAGGCGATTCATGTACAGCTGTATTCATTAATAGTCTGTAAACTGTCGAAGTTGCTCTGAATTTGCTAAACAAATTTTATGTAGTGAATAGAGGCACTGTTAGGAGTAATTTCAATTGGCCCAGACTGATCTATTTGTTGTAGAAACTATTTTCAGCATGACGGCTACTACTGAAAATAATAATCATTATCTTCAATATCACCATTATCATCCGACTCTCAAGAACGCAACGGTGAAGAAAAAAGTGCATCTGAATTATATTAAAACTGAATTTCAATTTCATACATTAATTTGAATCACCGTATGACATCCACGTATAGAAAGCCATCAAATCTGTTAGTACTGAATACCAAAACAAAACGACTGTTTTAGGTTTTAGGTGCTTGTCCTCTCAGAATTATAATATGATATAAAAGACGTTGTTTGACATTTCTGAGTTTATTTCATAAGAGATTTTGTGCACCTTAGGACAGAAATGAGAACAGTGTTAAATTGTTTTTTTTTTTTACCCCGTGGTAGATTGACTCATTTTATAACGCTGATGAATACATGTGCAAGTAGGCTTAGCCGTCATGCTCGTGCAGCTGAATGCCGCGTAGGATGACTCTCACTTCTCCGGAACAAGTTTTAAACCCTAACAAAGATTCTGTAGCAGTCGCAAGATATCAGACTGTATATACACAGATATTCAATTTATTGCAAGCAGATATCCATCTGTGTGTGGTTTAAAATTGTTGGACCAAAGGTTCCACCATTAGAACTCCTTGAATGCATGGTTTAAATGTAGATTAGAACTCTGAACCAAAGGTCTCCTGTCATAGTACTAGATTGCAGTGGAAATTCCAGCCAAAATGATAAAACTGGATTTTTGTAAAAATTTCAGCTTCATGGAGTCCAGCTGGGCTCAAATGAGGGACATTCCAGCCCAGTTTAGTGAGTTCTAAACCATGGTGTGAAGTCTGCTCATTTGGCTGCCTTTATTCTATTTTTTTTATTAACATTGTCATGATTAACACTCTCATGATGCCTACGAAGGGGTTGGGTCTGATTGAGCCTGTGTGTCTGCACCTCAGTTGCACACTGCAGTGAAAGTTGCAGCCCCATTAGAGGGGATGGTGTCTGTAACCTGATCTGATTAGGAGCTGATTGTGGACAGTGTGCAGGTTACTGGCGTGTTCTCCCTGTTGCTGATAAGGACCGTGGGGATTAGAGGGAGAGTGTACCACTCTGGGCTCCTCTCTCCTCTACACTCTCACCCTCTCTGTTAACTGTGGCTCCTTCTGTTTTATGACACCCGCAGTAATGTGTGGAGAGGGAGGATAACGTGTATGAAGCCTTGCTCAACAGCGTGACACTATTCTCCTCAGGGTTTCATGATGAATCTGTCCCAGCTTTAAAGGGTTAATGTCACTGTAGTTTGTAAACCTGTGTTTTGAGAACCAAACTGAATTTGAGCTTTTAAGAATAAATCACTGATCGGTTTGCAAAGTTTTTTGAAATTGAGAGAAACATTACAGAGAATCCTTTTCATACTATTTAACAGACCTGTGTGTAACATACACATACGCCTACTTAGTGTAACTGCAATGCACTTTTTTTGCATCACATTTGTAAATTTCTAAATCTCTCAGTGCCGCTGGGTGGGAGAATTTTGAAAAATTAATTTGAACGGAAATTCGTTTTCTTTCAATTGTTACGTAATGTTGCTGTTTATTGCAGCAACTGTTGAACTTGGCATATTGTGCAATAAATATAAAAGGTCATGGCTGCTGAAACACATAGCTGCGAGACCAGGGGAAAGCACTTGGAATGGAACAGGTTCGACTCGCTGTGATTCCACCTATCAGGGCCTTGGCAGAGGAAGCCAGGCTCAGACTGACCTCAATCAGATGCAATCACTTCAGCTGTGATGAGGACTGGTCCAAGCCTCTCTGCAGCCTGCAAGCCCTTGGAAAAACAGGGTACGCCTGTGAGTACCACACAGAGATGAAAAACAGGCTCGCTCTGCACATGCATGTAAGATCCTGCCTGACGTAGGAGTTCGCAGAAGCAGAACAGGCAGGGCTTTATGGAGCTTGGCTGCGGCAAAGCTGACAGTCAGTGGGGAGTTATTTTAAGCACGGCTGGGGAATCTTGATCATCTGAAAACTCTGAAACACGGACATGTTGTCTCTTGAGTGGAGATTTTGGAGGCTTTTCAAAGTTTCAATGTGGAGGAAAAAAAAAAGAAAAACCAAAAAGGGAAAAAAAAATTAAAAGAATAAACTGATTGAAAACACCAGCCTAAAAAGCAGCACTTTTTATTAGATTTTTGCAAACATGCAGACATTTGAACGCCCTTAAATTGAAGGTAAGGAAGCAGCAGGTCTGCACTCATGGAATGAATGATGCCCCATTTCTGGCCATTTCTTTCATTCTGTTGAACCTCTGCGCTTGTCACTGTATTGTCATGTAATGTTTTGACACTTTGCATGAAGGATGTCTTTCAGCTACCCCTAAAGAACAGATTTGGGGTCTTTATTTGTTTTGTAAAAGTAGGCCTCAGGTCATCTGTACAGCAGGGAAGGTTGTATAATGGGAAGAACAGAATAATTCATGCCATTAACCAGAATAATAGGTTATTTTATGCTTCCTCGTCCCACTGCATCCCCCTCATGTGTGTTTGTGGTACCTGCTTTACATGATAACCATGCCCTGTGAAGGAGCGGCCCTGCTTCCTGCTTCCTGCTTCCTGCTGTGAAAGGAAGCTGTCTCTGTCTGTGGAGCATCTTCTGCAGTATAGCAAAGGGAAAAAAAGCAAAGCCGTGAAATGGAAAAAAAGGGAAAAGGAGAAAGGGCCTGGAAGCCTCTCTGGCAGCGTGGTGTGAAATTCCTGCCTTTCACAGGCTGACAGGCAATGTATCAGCCTGCACTCCACAGCACACAATCCCAGCACAACGCTGGGTGTCAACAGTGCCCATCGGCTGCCCTGGGAGGCCAGGTGTCCAGGCCTGCACTGACCCCCAGAGAGAGAGAAGGGGAGAGACACCCCCCAGCCTTCATCTCCTTTTTATTATTTTTTCCTAATTTTCTTATTTTATGTCATTTTAAAACAATGTTGCTGAATATTTTTTTCTTCAATATCTCATTCAGTTGTAAACCATTAGTTTAATGGTTTCTCTTGTGTTATTATATTAATATTGTTGTTTCATAATACACGTTTGTCTCACCAATTAAGTGAATTCATATTGAAAGAGTTGAGAGAGGGTGACTAAAATGGCTTGAGGAAACTAGAGGATAACTCATTGTTTTTATTTTCCTGGGATTTAAGGATTAACCAGACCAACTGATCAATCAACCAATCAATCAATCAATCAATTGATCACATCTAGTTTATATATAATAAGCTATTACAATGTGCTTGAGTGGTTGATCCAAGTGTGATAATAAAAAGAAGATAATGACTGTTAAGAGTTAATATCATCTAGCTATGACCAGGGAATGCTATAGAAACTGTGTGTATTCTTGCATTCTTGTTTTTCATTGTAAATCATTAGCATTCAGTAATACATTTAGGATGAAGGTAAACTATGAATGAACAGGATTAATTGCTAAGGGGAAAAAAGGCCACATTTATTTGCCATGGATGTGATACCAGGTTCAGAACAGGCCATTTTATAATGCTTACCGTGGCCGTATTGTACAGCGCTGAGAAACATGGCCGTTTCGCAGACAGAGGTAGAGGTGATGGAATGATGGTGGTCTCTGGTGGACTGTGGTGAGGATCTGCAGCCCGAGACACCGAGGAGGCTGGATTACTGTCACACTCGGCCCCCAGTGGCATGGAGGCCACCGCACCAGATAACAAGTGTCATCAGCCAAGTGGCGGCCAAAATCGAGATTGCAGAAGTCGAAATATAGATTGAAGTATTACTGGAAATTAAAATGGAAAAGGGTGTGTGTGTGTGTGCACGTGTGCACGTGTGTGTGTGTGTGTTTGGGTGCTGTTTTAAGATGTGTGGCAGGACACTTATCTGAAAGCCCCCCCCCCCCCCCCGCTCATTTTCTGTGTGGAAATTGATTTGATGCGTCGCTGAGATGTAACTGTAAAACGCTGCAGACTGCAGAGTGTGTCAGTTCCGCCACAGTGAGTCTTACCCAGCCGAGACGCCGAGACGCCTCGCTCCCTGCCCTCTGATATCAGGAGGGAGGCTCTGAGGTTAGTGCTGAATGCCATTTAAAAGAGCACCTCCGGCTGATCTACGAAAAACACATTATAATCCACTTCGACCTTCGTATATTGCCTTTCCCTTGCTGTTACCTCACTGGTTATTGCCATTGACAGTATATTCTCTGATAAAAACAACAACATCAACAATAACTGGCTAAAATGAGTGTTTGAAAATGAGGGCAGAGAACGTGTTGGTCTGAATGTGACAAACAGCCAGACCAAGTGGCTGCACTTAACATGGCCATTACTGGCCTTACTCAACAGCTCCTCCATTGTACTGCATTGAGAGAGCCACCCTCAGTGACCTTTATAGGGCCCAGCTACTGTGGCACAGCTTGTGTTTTTATTGCTGTGTCTGCCTATTCTCTCTCTCCTCACACAAACACGGCATGCGTGATCCTGACATGTGAGCCAGCGCTCCCCACAGCCCATAAACCCCAGAGTCCACAGTTTCCCACACCGAGACGCGCCTGGTCTCAGTGGCTTTAGCAAATATCCATCTGTACCAATGCATGGTACACAGAGTTCAGTGGTGTACAATGTGAGATGCGTGTGTCAGTGTGGACATCGGCATCTGCTGTCCAGTAATATTGTTATCCCTCATGAAAGAAAAGACATGTCACTATATTTTATGCCAAAATATGAATTTTAACATGCAATAAAACTATTTCTTAATAAATGTAAAGCCATGCAACACACAATGCGTATAACCATATGCCGTATTATTACTGCTACTTCCAAAAGCATTTTCGTGCATCTGTCGTAGTGTTCCCTATTTACAGAAAATATTGTTGGTTTTTTGTTATTAATATCACAGCCCATCTGAGTGCACAGTTCATGAAAATGCATTTAGCATTGCCAGTCTTAATGACTGACACACGGCTTAGCCAACCACAAAGATGAATCATATGCCACCCCCACCAATGAGAGACCTGTATTCACTGCTGGGTACCCCAGTCAGATCAGAGCACCCCACACTTAACTGCATTTTTTCACAGTCAGTGTAATACCAACTGATTAACAGTTAACAAGGGAGGGGGTTAATTAAAAAGTGGACCCCCACCCCACACCTCCCTCTCCACTGAACAGCTCACACATTAAATTCCCCACACGCATGCTGTTGCTATTAATTTAGCTTTCATTAATGCAGACAGGCTACCCTTGAACAAAACGAATCCTCAATTTTAATCTCATACAAATGGCTGTGCCGTTTATCAAACGCATTCTGATGCTCGTTTTAACCTTCCTCTTAAAGCCGGTAAGGGCTTACGGGTGCGGCTGAATGGGTTGCGTTAAAGGCTATGAAAGCTGTACCCCCGGCTCACTCGCTGCGGTGCCGGTGGCGTTGCCTGCGTGGTTCACCGGCAACGATGGCAGAACGCTCAGTGTAATTTAATCTTCTGACAGATTAAGGAGAAGGGCCATTGTAAGAGCTACCCCCGAAGACTCCCTCCACCACCACACACTCACTCGCGGTGATTGGATCTACTTGTTTTCCTATTAACAAAAGAAAGACCCCCAGAAGAGATATTGAACTGACAACAAGGGCGCAAATCAGTCAGGGACTTAATGGCCTTTTCCATGTCAGGACACTCCTGCTTTCTGTCGCTGTACAAGCCTTTAACCACGTCCCCTTACCCCGGGAGTGCTCCCCGTCTCCAGTGACATGCAGTGACATAACGGCACAGAGGGACGCTCTGCAGATACGAGATGCATGAAGTTATGACACATTCTCTGAATTTACTCCAAAATGCATTGTACAATAAATGTATAAATGAAAATACATAATTAAAAAGTGATAGATTAAAAATTATACAGGTGTCAAAAATGTATTTTTAACATATCAAATATATGCTGTAACATATTTGCTCTCATTTTTTAATCAATAGTTACACATGTATTTTCTATGTGGGGGTTACTGGGTATTTTTGAGACATGACATTTTACAGTGAGAACAGTCAGGAGATGGTTAACCATGTTCAAAACGCACAATGAGGACAGCCCTGGGTTTAACTTTTACTCTGAGTTCGTTCATTCTAGAAACTGTTTTCTGATGTATATATTAATGCAAATCATTGACTGGGATCCTCTTAGTAAAATTCAAACTATCGCCATTTAGCACTGACATGGCTGGCCACAAATGATGGACAGATTGTAATTTATGTAATAATTGTAAACGTGGCGTTAGCTCACCTTATATTGTTATGAAAGGGTCATGATTTGAAAATGCTATTTTTTTGGTATGTAATGTGGTCTGTGGCAAATGCTTGAAGGTGTCACTAAATTATACCCCGGTATATGTGTTTGTGTTGTACAATGGTATTTGTGATTGTGTTGTACAGTGGTATTTGTGGTTGTAAGTTGTAGTTGCAAGTTGTGGAACAAAATAATTATTTTTAACAATCAAAATGAACTCTGAAAATTGTGTGTGCATGTCCATGGGTGTCTGTGTTTGTGAAAGAGGTATTCGAAGGATTCCAATTTTAAAAATTATGAAAAATATGACAGTGGAAGAGACAGCCAGGGAATTATTGTGCTTTACGCCTTTGTTCACATATTAGGATTCTTGAAGATCTTACTCTGTGTCAAAATTTCAGGACTCAACCATTTTGGAAAGATATGGTATAGCCCACAAATCACTGATGCTGCCTATATGGCTATGGTTATGCAACATAGAAAATAGATACATATATTCCACAAACCAAATATAGATACAGTATTTAATAATATTACCTTCGTTTAAAGTAGAAGAGTTACAGGGTGTAAAAGTAGACAATGAACCTGAAAAAGGATGAAAAAAAAATAAATCTGACTCAGAAAAGATATACATGGAGATAACAAACACACAACAGGTGCTAAATCATTATTAGGCTACAAGCACATGCAATCAGTGGCTAAATCTTTTTTGATCAAAAGCTTAAAGTCAGCTGGTGGTATTATACAGTCAAGATGGATGTTGTTTTGTGCTTCCATGCAGCTAAATGCTTTCTCATCAAAGACAGTACAGGTGTGTACAATTCTGCACAGACCCAAATCCTGGGACCTCAAATCATAGGTTTTGGGTGGTTGCCAATAACTCCGTATGCTGCTACCCGGCCATTTCTGACAGCACAAAATTTCAGGTGTTACACCAAGGTAGAATTTCAGGGTGCACCTGCTGAATTTCTCCTAAAATCATAGCATCCTCGAAGGGGCTAAATCAGAGCTAAAAGCATGTTGTGCGTGCCAGCCTCTAGGCATGGTGTAAAAACACATGACCTCCTGTTGGTATTTTGCCTCAGACACTCACACAGCAAAGCCACCAGCAGTTACTTGTTAAAAGTGCAGCTGACAGGATCAATAGTTCTCAACAGGACTGCAAACTAGTGTTAGCATTTGTCATTTAAAAAGACTAAGAAAGCCAAACCTACCCCTTCTTACAATGTATACTCAAGCGGTGCCATTTGCCGTTCGGCAGTTTTGCCTACTTTGCACACGCTGTATTCCATTTATATAAAATAACAGCATATTTGGTACAACAACACTTTTGAAATGATTCAGGGTATTCACATACCCTAACATTTGCTGGATATACTTGAGTTTCAGTTCTTCCTCAAAGTAAAGCTGACTGAACAATGTATATTTCTTGTGTGTTTGTGCACTAGATCTTACCTTTGATTTTGCAAAATGTGCAAAGCTGAAAAACAGGAAAAATACATTAAATATTAAACAAATTAAATAGATTAGATTAAACTTGTTTCTGTTTTTGTTTTTTTAAGTGATCTCCACTCTGTGTAAGGATTTCACTGATCACACAGTGACAGCATGTGAAAATGGAACTTTAATTTGGACAGCCATTTTTGGCAGCATAGCATGCATTTTGTGAGTGACATACTGATTGGGCTCTTGGACAATTTAAAGGTGGCTACAGGATGTGGAAACAGCACATCCTAGTGATATGTAACAGTTAGTATTATTTATGGCACGGTGCTGCTCTTGTGACCAAATACATGATTTGTAATGCAGGAAATTTTCCTGTGTGTATAAAATAGTGAATGTTTGTGGCTTTTGCACTGGCAGGCATGGGGTGAGGGACAGTTTGTGTGTGGTTGTGCTAGACTGTGTGTGGGGTTGTTATAATCACTCCGAACCGTTTTACTGAACATGTGGTGATAAAGGTAGGCTCGTCCCGGGATTAGAGGGATTAATTCTGCATCCTGACACAAACTCTGCGATCCTTTTGACGGCTCGGAGCCCGGGCAGAAATGCCAGTTCTCCTGGGAACAGGGGGAGATGGCCGTCTCTTCTCCGGACTGTTTGCTTACTGGCCCTGAGAGCGATCTCCTCGCACAGAATAAAATGCAGGGACACAGACAATGTAGAGGCCAGAGAATGGGGGGGGGGGGGGGGGCAGGGAGGATGGGAGACGGGGAATGAACAGTTTGGGGTGTTTGCTCAGCAGAAGGGGAGCCACAATGGTGGCCCCATGACTTTCCCATACATCAGAGTCTTAGGGTCCCTTTGTTGTGGGGGGTCTCTCTCTCTCTCTCTCTCTCTCTCTCTCTCTCTCCTTTTCTCTCTCTCTTTCTCTCTCTCCTTCTCTCCAGTCAGCAGAAAGAGCCACAGATGCCCCGGTGTTTTTAATTCCCATTGTACACACGACTGTATGGTCACTCACACACCTCCATGCCACTCCTGCTTTTTTTTGACCTTCAGATGAATCACTGTACTGTGTGTGTGTGTGTGTGTGTGTGTGTGTGTGTGTGTGTGTGTGCGTGCGTGCATACGTGTGTGTGTGTGTGTGTGTGTGTGTGTGTGTGTGTGTGTGTGTGTGTGTGTGCGCGTGCGTGCATGCGTGTGTGTGTGTGTGTGTGTGTGTGTGTGTGTATGCGTGCACTCACACCCCATGTTTCCATGTTTCCAGTGGAGAGCCATTCTTATTGGACTGGTCACGGCTGGGGGTTGAGGGAGGTCCACGACCCCAGAAGTCATCTTAAGACACCACAACTACAGCTCGGGACCCAGTGAAAACACCCTGCTATGTTACCTTCAGCGCAGACAAGCTGCACAAAACATGTCCATAAAAGTGTTTATAAATATCATAAAAGAGCATTGGGTTACGTTTTCCCTCTTCGTTTTGTCTTATTGAAGTGGTTTAAATAACCTAAATGAAATTCACTTACTACACTAACACTGAGGCAAAATGCCTTTGAATAATTTGATGAAATCACACGGGAAGGATAATTGTTTTGTTTTTACTCACTGAATACGAGGTGAAATGGGGAGAAAAGACAGATTAAACTTTTCCTCGATAGCCATTTCCGAGTGTATGTAAAATAAACACCAACGGCCATATTCACAGCTGTGCACACTGTAGAGTACAGTATGTATGCTAAGTTTATGATGGATTATGAAAGGTGAACACTCACCCTCCCACATACACGTACAGCTTCCCACACATGAGCTGCCCCTCGGAACAGATCATCACCCTGTCAACCCCCCCCCCCCCCCTTTTCTCTCTGTGCTCTTAGCAAACCCTCTCTGTTGGCTGTTATATAGTATAACATTAAGAATCGTTGAAGGTTCGAGCAAACAGGAAGCAATATGGATGACAAAAACCCAAAGAGCCTGTCGTGAGCTAGCGCTGCCGGTGTGCGCTGGATGTGGTTAGGTTTGTGGGCGCTTTTGCGCACTGTTATAGCTGTAAGTGCTTTGTCTTGGGGAACCCTGCGGCCTCTGACACTCACACTCAGCTTCCCTGACTCATCCAGAGAGCCAACAGCCGTTTATTGTCATAGAAGGGTCTGATAAGAAACTGCATAAAACACAGTGACAGACTGATTAGCTGAGGGAAAATGTCTGGCATAGCAGCCTTATCATGGGAAATGTGCTGAAGCTGAACTTCTCAGCATAGTGTTTTCTATGAAAAATAATGATTCTCAACATGAATACCCAGTAATGGGGCTGTGAACTGTAATTAACTTGGCAACACAATGTGCAACTTTAAAATATTAAATTGTGATTTTAAAGTGTGTTTTAATGACTTTAGCTTTGCAGTTTATTATTATTATTAGTGGTCACGATTCAACCCAACAGCTCTGTCTGTATCTTGGCTGGCTGTAGATGTAATGAAATGTAATTCTGTTCCCCACTCAGCTGAGGCTTAATTTTTCAATAAATTCATGGACAGCAAGCATGTTGGATAAAGATAACATCCTCACAAAAAAGTTCCCAACCAAGTCATTTGAACTGAAGCCATAAATACATTCTTTCATCTGAATGGTGGAAAATTTGATTGTGAAAATGTGCATTTCATTTAATTGAATTCCAGCATCAGCTGTGATTAATTACTGACTATCCGCTGGATTCTAACTTCATTTAAAAAGAGATGCTTTCATTGCTGAAATTACATTGTGTCAAAGGCAATGTTGCAAGATGCCTGGTGTGTTTCAAGCTAATTAATTCACCTGTCAGTAATTATGTTAATTAATTACAGCTGCAGTAAAGTACTTAGCATTGCTAGGTGAGGTGAGCTATGCCTATGTGAGGGCCTTTCGTTTTCAGTTGTGATGTGCTGATAGCAGTGGCTCTGAGACTTGTTTTTATTGTTCTCTAGTGAGGAAAAAGTTCTGTTGATATTGATCTTTTTACTTTGATATCTCCATAGTACAGCTCCAAGCAACACTATCCAGCATTTTTTACTCTCTCTGATCATTGAAGCTCTCTTTTATTTATTTGAAAGCCTATTGTTTTGTGGGTAGAGGGAGCATGATCTGGGTTTACAAGTGACTCAAAGGGAGAAATTAAAACCACTTTTGAGCAGTGAGGGGAATTTCTATTTGCTCTAACTTCCATGCTTGGAGAGCTTGCAGTGCTAGCTACAATTACAATTACAATTTTTGGATGTAGCTGTAGATAGCCTGTGGTCTCTTGATAAAATATTCTTGTAATTTTCATATTACTTGTTGGGGCACATGAACCACTGATGGCTATCTTTAATCTGATGTCAAAGAATTTAGTAACTGCTATCAGGCACCATTTAAACATGATTTTAAAAGTGATGTCATTTACTGAAGGCCAGAGGAATTGCAACAGAACAGGGATATAGGGTGTCTGCAATGTACCTGGAGAGAAAAGATGCCATCCTCAGCAGTGCACTTTACTGAAACTCCTTCTCTGAACCTATTCTAAAGGAGTCTGTTCTAGCGCTCAGGCAGGAACAGAGTCCAAGTTTTTACTTTTTACTTCATTGGTTGGCATCTTTAATACATTCCTTTAATACATGGCAGATGTGTTGTATGTTTGAGTTAATATATAATGATGAAAATCACCAAATGATGGAAATATTTACTCACAGTGTCATTTATCATTGTGCATAAAAGATTTGTCCTACTTGATAGTCAACCATTATATGGAGACTTTTAATTTGAATTAAGTTCCTTCCTTGTTTGTGCTGAGGGCTGAGAGTCCTATCCCTGCCTCTCACAATGAAACTCATGAAATGACCCTGTTGTTGGCACTGAGAAATATTCTATTTATCAATGAACTTTTTAAAACTTCTGTTGACTTTGCCGTGGCTAAAAGCCTTGAAGTGTTTCACAAGTGCTTTGAGGATTTAATGACATTTTCCTCACAAAAGCAAATTCTGTGAAACGGCACTCAATTATCTGGCCACACACTTGGTGTACTTCATTTAATTTATTTCAAGTGTGCTGTGATGGAGCAGATGTGTAAATGGGTTCAAACAGTTTCAAATGGTTAAAGCTGTACAACACCTATTCGGCAGCAAATCGTAATTACAATGAGTGATGTTCATTTAACGTAGCTATTCTGAAGGGTAATACACAGGAGAAAACATTGCGTCCAATTTCGTAATGCATTTTACGCAACTTTCAAAAGGACTCGACCCTTCAATGCTCTAAAGTTGACACGTCTTTCTTTAGTTCTTCAAAGGGCGTGCCTGTATAAAGAGGCTGAAGTTGATGTATGATCATAGTTTATACTAATGCTGCCCTCACAGATTGATTATGAAATGAAAATACCTTTTGGGATCGGAGCATTGTATAATAGAAGCAGAGATTGATTTGTGTCATTTGAAAGGGAATTACGACAAGGCCTTTCAAGAGCTGCCAAGGTGCTCCTTGCATAGATTCTGAACTTGTGCTCATTCAGTGTGGCAGTAATACCAGGCTAACCGTGGACTGATTCACTGAATGTAATACGTGTTGTTGATGCATTGTTATTCTGTCCTCTACCTTACATTTTTACATACCTTTCATATTTAAACTTGTACGTATGCTTTGAACAGTTGCACTATGAGGCCTGCATTACCGCGCTTAACACATTCTCACCAAGAGTCAGTTTCCATGACAGGATCAAACCTCCTAAATGCCACAGCACCTTGTGTGGTTTCAGGATTTTTAATTGAATATGTCAGTAGGTGCCTCTCAATGGGATTTGGGGCTTCAAGTATTTCAGTAATTAGTAAGGACCTCAGAGAGTCATGCATGGATCTGGAATAGACTGGAGCAGTCTTTCACCACAAACAGAGATGGTTACTTCACAGGGTCAGAAACAGGCCTGCCTCTAGCCTCACCAAGAGCAGGTAGGTTGAGGGTACATGATTAGCGCTCATTTGATTTGATAAAAAAAAAAAAAAAAACGAATGGAAAAGCACCTGGAAGCCGCACTGATTGTGTTGGACCTGCTCCAGCTCTGTGGACGATATTCACAGCCAGTGACCTCCCTGTGACACCAGCTAGGTATGCTGACAATGTTTAAGGAGTGATCCATCTTTTGCGTTTTTTTCCCCCTAAAACAGGGACCTTTCTCTGAACCATATAGTCATTATTGGCCTCTTTTTCACTGTTGTTGAAATGGATTTACTCAACCTGTCAGGTCCACTGTCACTCAGGTGTAGCGTAGCCCTTCGTAACGCGAGTGGTGTTATTTATCGGAAACATTTCATTGTGTATGGTGCTTTCTTGTTCTCTCTGAGGTTCCAGTTTCCAAAGCTTTCATTAAGCACTGTTAGCAGGATACTGTTCATAGAATTATGTTTACAAATACATTTTCAGATTATTAAAATTAATTTTAAAGGCATGGAATGTAGTTTAGGAGCACAACAGAGCTGCTTCTATCTGGCAGCATTGTGTGTTAAAAACGATGGCAACCAACTGGAAGAAACCGCATATCAGACCCACATCTCAGCTGTCTCAGACCAGACCAGACAGTTATGACAATTATGCAGCAGCCTATTGGATGAACTGAAATGTGATGTCACTGCATGCCGGTAAAACAAAACTTTTTTGAAAGCACTCCAGGTTCATGCAGAGTAGAGCATCAGGTTGTGAAGCTTATGAAAATGACGTTATTGCCTTTGTGTTGGAAACAGTTTCTTTTTGGATTGGTGAGTAACCGAGTGAGAGGGGACCTACACGGGGAGATATGAGTCCATTTACTGCCTCAAACCGTGCCTTTATAGCAAAGACAGTAGCTATGTGTAAAATCCAGGTTCCGTTTGATAGGAGACTAGCTCTCTCGTAAAGATATCTTTGTCTGTCTCATAAACCAGATCAGGTGGGTGCCACCTTCTCTGAGTCAACAGCGCAACAACGATTCACCGTAATGTTTTTTAAAAGTCAGATACACCTACTCGTAAACGTCCAATCAACCTGTTCTCATAAACACAATTACATCAACGCACTCCCACCAGCGAGTCCTGTGGCTTTATCTGAGTTACTTTAGTTATGCTGACTTGCAATGTTTACCTTTGTGGAATGAAATACATCCCCTACTCCAACACAGAAACCGTGAGGCAACCCTCTCCAGAATGCACTTTGCCCTTAGTTTCCATTACAAAACTGTGTTGGAAATGGAAAAAAATTGAAATCCCCCTGAAATTTCCCGCTCTAAGCTGAGAATGAAGCACGTTGCTGTTAGACTGAACAGAGGTCACATTTGTTCTATGTGCTAAAAACATGATTTACTACAGCTGTTAAATGTAATGCATGGTTTTGCCTCCGTGTTGTATGATATGTGTTATCGGTCACTGTGTTAATCACTTTGGAGTTCACAGCATGGGTAAAAACATGCTTTGTACCCTTTCAAGGTCCCAGCAGCAATTAGGCCACATCTTTATCGTATAAAACATCTTAATCTTATCATTGAGCATGTTAACTACAATTAAGCCCATTTCTCTTACCCCCTGTCCTCTAATATGCCCTCTGTTTATCTCGGGCTTCTCCGGGACATCTGGGCACAAGCCTCACAGAGCACTCTGTAAATGATTGACCCTCCGCTCCCCTCCACCACCGTCCTCCTCTCCTCTCCTCTCCTCTCCTTCCCTCTGTTTTGAAAGCGCTGTTTATTCAGGAGAGTTTTGTCATATTTGAACCTGCGAGCTGTCGAAGTCCTACAACACCTATCGCTCTCCCCTCTGCTGGGCGGACAAAGCCGTCTTTTGACAAAACACCGGCAAGTTCAGGCAAACGACAGTTACTTTAGTGCCCTGCGCACACATACACACACACACACACACACACACACACACACACACACACACACACACACACACACACACACACACACACACACACACACACACACACACACACACACACACACAACACAGGAATGAGGTTGTTCAGACTCAGTTTGTTCATGACAAAGTGGGTTGCTCTGAAATCTCTGTTTTATTCAGAGAGCTTTGACAACAGTTCAATGAGACTTCATTCACATTCTCATTGTAAAATTTTGTGGTGTTTATTTCACAGAACTCATTCACATTCTTTTCCAGGAGAGGAAACTGATGAAGGGCCTCTTTTAATTACCCAAAGCTGAGTGCAATGAGACTAGAACATGAATGAAACACTGTTTAGCTATGTTTCTCCCCAACTCTACAGAATGAAGTACTGTTTTTTTTATTTTATATGATAAATATCGTCACAGCTAACTGATATCTGTTGAGTCCATACCGTGAGGAATATGTCTCAGTGTTAGATTGATTGTTGATATCACAGGGTTGTGTCCTTGCTGGTGGGCTGCTGCATTGGCAGAGACAGGTGCCATACTCTGACTGACTTCCCTTCCGTTTCCTGTAGATTTACCTGCTGTCCCTGCGCCAATGGGGTGGACAGAAGACACCTGTGTTACTCAGATCCTTGGAGCAACAAACACCGCTTACTGATGAAAGCTAAGATGAAAGCTGCTAATATTGCCATATCTGTATTAAAGGAGCTACGTTAAAGGAAATCTTACCAGTGCCTGACCTTATTATCATAAGTTGTACATTGAATTGAAGCTTTAAAGTTCTCTGTAAAAAGACAATAACAAAAAATGTAAAAGGAAAAGGCAATTTGAAAAATCAATGGAAAATGTTTGATTGGATGTACCAAAGAGATACCAAGTGGAAAAAGTCTGTGAAAAACAGTTGCCCAACCTCTTTTCCTGGTTTTATGTTTTTCTGAGAAATGTTTGAGGTGCCACTTGAGCAGATTGCAAAATTGCTGAACAGGGTTATCGATAAGAGAGAAATGTTTCCCAAATCACATTACACAGAAAGATGCTCGGTGAAACTAGTGGGAATATTGCTGCAGTTCACCTGTGCCTGGGTTTTTGACAGCGCTCAACCTGAGGGCGAATATGAAATATCAGATGGCTTGTCAGCGGCGCTGAAGGAGACAAAGAGGAAAGAAGCCATTAATCATTAACTGTACTAAAAGCCTGGCCTTTTGTATTCTCATGGTGCCTGGTGCCTGTTCTGTGGGGCTGGCGTGTGACACGTTGGGGGGGGTTGGTGGGGGGGGGCGGTGAGCAAACACAGGTGCAGCAGAGTTGGCGCGGCTGCCAGGGGCAACCGCAAACACCGGCCACAACGCACGCCGAAACCAGCCGCGCTGTTTGCCTGCACTTCCTGGAGACCCCTCCCCTCGGGCCCCCCGGCCTACCCCCCCCCCCCGACACCAGCGTTCACAGAATAACACCAAACGGAAAACTCTGTCTGTCTGTCTGTCTATCTATCTGTCTGTTTGTCTGCTGTCAGTCCGGCAGTCAGTCAGCCTGTCTCTGTCTGTCTATCTGTATACTCTAGATGAGAGTATCTGCTTGATGTCGACTTTTAAAAGTTAAATGTACTTTTCTTGTACGCCACTCTGGATAAGGGTGTCTGCTGAGTGACAAAATGTAAATGTATGTGTGCGTGAGTGCGTGTGTGTGTGTGTGTTGTGAGTGCGTGTGTGCGTGCGCATGTGTGTATGTGAGTGCGCGTGTTTGTGTGCATGCGTGTGTTAAGCCATTTGATGGCCTAATGCACTGATCCTCAGTCCTGCTCCTGGGGCCCCCCTGCTCCACACGTTTCCCATCTTTCCCTGCTTTACCTACCTGCTGAACTTATCAGTGGCACTTGTCATTAGCTGAGCGCACCTGATTTAGCATGTTAATCACACTAATTTCAATCAGGTGTGTTTGGAGCAAGGATAGATAGAAGATGCGCAGGACAGGGGGCTCCAGGAGCAGGACTGAGAAACACTTGCCTTCCTCCTGACAGGACGGGTCAAAACACAACCACATCACTGACACAAATCAATACGTTAATACATAACCACCGTCTGCAAATATCTGGAATAATGAATTGTTTCCCAAAGTGACAAACCCAGAGAAAAAGGAAATAAATACGTGCCCCTCCACCCGCCCTGCGAGCGTGAGCAAACCTTTTTTTAATTCTCTGCTCGGCACACGTCGGGTCTGCTGTCTATTATTGCTCAAATATTTGTATATGTGCACTTTGTCCTTCCACATTCATATTGCCTACAATCACAGAACGGCAGTAAAAGGCAGCATTATCAGGGAAAAGGAAGATAAAGGTGTTTTAAGCAAACAGCCAAAATTGAAGGGAAAGGGAAATGAAGTAGGGTAATACAGAGGAGGAGGATATGAGATGGAGGCGTAAAGTTTCCCTCAGAGTTCACGGAGTGTGGCGGTGCGATGCTCTTTCTCTCCCTCAGAGAGGTGCACGGCGGCGTAAGGTGCACCCGGTCCAGCACGGAGAATCAGCCAGATGCAGGCAGTCTCCCAACAATCCCATCAGCCTTTGCAGGGCAGAGTGCTGAACGTTGTGTTTCTGCTGTACAGGGGAAAAGTGTTTTCTTTGCCTATTTTCATAGGCTGTTTTTGTTCCACTCTATTCTTCTTTGGGTTACCCAGTGAATGTGTGGGATTTTTTTTCATGGGCTCATACAAACAATGTACATTCCTGGAAAGCTAACAATGATGTCTTTTGAATTAGTTAAAAAATTATGGAAAAAAGCATACCTTGCAGTTAAATAATCAAACGTAGCTACCATCAATGATTAGAGCTCTTTGGTGCCTATTAACAGAAAAGGTGCATACAATGCTAATGTTACAGTCATATTACTATGGATAAAAGAGTGTACGCTAGTAACCAAAGTCGTCACGGTACTTCCATGGCAACAGCATTATCCACAGCGGTGTATTCAAAAAAGGCATTTTCTGCCTTAATTCCGCCGTTTAACGCTTAATAACGTCCCTGTGAAGATAAGAAGCTGGAATCCATTGTTCTGCACGTGCTTAAAAGCCTCTGAAAGATCAACCTCAGTGTTAAAGCCCATGCCTTAAGCGCTTTCAGTGTTTAACACGGCTCCAAATCCCGGGTTTTGAGTGGCGGCGCTGTACTGTATTGACATGATTGGAATAAAGCCTCGGGCCGATCATCACCTCATAGGGAGGGGCCTGGAAGCTACAGCGCTGTTGCTCCTTCATTGTGCTCCTGCAGAAAGACTGTCTGTACTATTGTAGAGGGACACACACCAATCAAAGCGGGTTTCCAGTAATGCGGTAAAAGAGCATCAAGGCCCATTGAAAGCGGCCGCGCTCTAAAAGGCTGTTTGAAGTTGGAGGGTTACAATGCTAAACCTGAACAGAGAACAGAGCTCTCTGAGCTGCGATGGGCCGCGCTAAGCCCGGCCACTTATCATGCTTAAACCTACAATTAACTGATTTCTAGGATCTGCGGAGGACCAGATCCTGACTCTATGAAAGCTGGCTCATCCGCTATTCCTCTTTTGAATGAGCTGTTACATAGTGGGGATTATTCAAGCAGGGGGGTTTACTGCTGAGGGCCCAGACTGATCAATGAAACAAGTGAAAATACAGAAACTATGTGGTTTTGCTTTGCCCATTTTGCAGCTGGGATTGGCCACAGAGGTAGGATTCAATGATGACTTGCTCAAGGTACCAGGACAAGCGTCTCAATTTTAAAAAACGTCTTTTCTTCACAAATGTAAGAGTAATGTGCGAAAATAAAGTCATGCTGCCCTGTAAGCATTTCGCCTGTAGTCGTTCTGAAACACCATTGACGTTCTAGAGACTGAGACCCAGATTTTACAAAATCATCATCTTGGTGATGGAGATGCCCTTAAGGGATGCCTGTGGAGGAGATAAAACCATGTTGAGTGGGAGGGAAAATGAGACTCAGAGTGAAGCTGGAACATCATTATATAAACGGCGCACACTAGCCACAAGAACCTGAGTGCAATTACACAGCTCGGCTGCGCTGTTGGCATTCAATAACAGAAAGGACGGGCCCTCCAGTGTCCAGTGTTTTATGTGTTTGCTGAGTGTTTGCCCCCCTCCCTGCCTCTCGCCCCTTTTCATAACGTCCCACAAAGGGTCATGACCACGCTACTTCGAGGGGAGGGGTGGGTGATTAATCATTACCCTGGACTGAGTGGTCTA